>NW_019265079.1:391292-399042 GCF_002742605.1 Olea europaea var. sylvestris
CAGTCTACTATATTTTATTCAATTTCACAAGCAACCAAGAGAAAAATCTCAGCAAACGAGTTCCCACAATTTGCTTTCCAAGTGCATATTATAAATACAAGATTTATTATGTAAGGCGAGGTGCTCAATACTATTAGTGATTTTTCCACATCTTTTAAATTCGTTGTTAGGTATAGATTTAATTAATTCAGTTTAGAGCTCCTTCGGGAGAAATCATGATACATTTTAAGGCACAATTTAGCCTTCACATTATTTTGCAACGCTTGCTTGAATTATCATTTTTCATGGTGTGATAATTCTCATGTTATGTTGGTAAGAGAATTTATACATAATTTCACGTTTGATTTGAATGTGGAGTAGCAAGCATCTCATTGAGTATAATTCGTTATACTCATCCCTCTTTATTTACAATTTTCAGGAAAAATTAGTATGTTGGAGGGCGGTGGATGGATATGCAATTGGACCAATGGATCTTAGTCATGAAGTACTTTAATTTTTAGAAACACTAGAATATTTAATAACATTTGATTATTTTGTTTTTAAATTTAGACTCAATTGTGAGTACCATCATAATTTTCAAATAGTCCAAACCTTATTATTTTTTAGAACTATTTTTATTGATATGATTCCAAAACGTTTCGCTTATTTTTATTAAATTTAATATCTTTATTAAATGTTGTTCAATTTTACTGAATTTCTTGTTATATTAAAATTTATTTGCTTCAATCACTTTAATAAAATTCATGTTTCGTAACATTTCGGGTTGCTAGAATTCGGGGCGTTACAGCTTGGTATCAGAGCAAATGTTTACTTTCTTGTAGATTTTTTTTCAAAATTTTAATTAAAAAAAAAAACTATACATATTTAAAATTTTTTTTTGGGAAATTCATTGTTTGAGTTTTCTTGGTTTGAGTATTCGTAAAACAAAGAGGCTTTGTCAAAAAGACATAAACTGTCTAAGTTGAGCTTGGGATTTAAGCGGTTCACTTGTGACCCCCCTCCTCACCTGGAAACCTTTTTAGTTGCGCGTTATTCGAATCTATAAGACAAAAAAAATGTTTTGAACCCACTTCAAATTTTTAGAAAATTCTTTCATTTTATAAACTTTTATACCAAGAAAAAAAAAACAATTTTTTACAAAAATTTATAAGTTATGAGATCCGTGGAATCCAATGCTCATCAATCTACCACTGTCCAATATTTTTAAGGTATGCAAGATGAAGAATATTTTTATTGATATTACCATTTATATTTCAGTGCATACTAATTAATTGCATAATCTCATGAGATTTTTTTCCTTACACATCATTTTACTTCAAAGGAGAATGATAATTAAGCATATGATTATTTTGTTTAGGATTGTGTGATTAGTAAAGTAATTCTTATATGACTAAAACCTTAATGTGTAACACTTGGCCTTAGCATAACATACACGAAAGACATGACTAAATATAGAAAGACCGTTAGGAATAGTGTAGTATGGTTGAGTAGTTCTTAAGATAAATTTCTTTTACTTCAAGGAAATGGCACGGCGACAACAAGATCAAGCTACTATGTTCAGGGATTTATTAAGGGCAGTGCAAGACTTGGGCAGGCAGTAAGCTCAAGCGGCACCTCATAATGCAACAGGAGGTGCCAATACCACGAGCTCAATTGTTGAGTAGTTTCGTCGTTTTATAGTCCCATCCTTTGATGGCAAAGGTGACCCTTTTGCGGCTGAGGAGTGGCTGAGAAGACTCAAAGGTATCTTCGAGCACATGAACTGCAACGATGCCCAAAAGGTTTCTTGTGCGAAGTTTATGTTGACTGATGATGCTGGACATCGGTGAGAGTCAGAAATACGTACTAGAACTACAGAACAACAACGTAACCTCACTCGAAACCAGTTCAAGGAGTTGTTGATGGGTAAATATTTTCCCCAGTTACTGAAGGATCAAAACGAGGTAGAATTTCTCCAGCTGACGCAAGGAAATTTGCCACTTGGGGAGTATGAAAGAAAATTTGAACGACTTTCTAGGTATGCACCGCATATGATAAACACTGAGTTGACAAAGGCTAAAAGGTTTGAAATGGGGTTAAGGCCAGAGATTAAGGGAATCATGGTAGGCCAACAATATACTACTTATGCGGAGGTTGTACGTCAAGCACAGGCAATCTCTAATGGTTTAGGACTGGAAAAGAAAACCCAACCCAGCACCGAGTCGTCTATAAAGAGAAAGTGGCAAGGTCATAATAAGGAGAAAAGCAGGAATCAGAATAAGAACGGAAAGATTGGGTTAGACTCAAATAAAACTTTTCCTCAATGCTCCAATTGCAACAAGCGATACTTGGGTGAATGTCTTCAGGGAAAGGGAGTATGCCACAGTTGTGGTAAGAGTGGTCATTTCCTTAGAGAATGTCCAAAGAAGAAGAGAGAAGGTGATCAGCTTAAGAAGGGAAAGGCCAGAGTATTTGCTTTGACAGGAGAAAAGTAAGATCAGAACACAGACATAATAATAGGTATGTTACCAGTATCTGACGTACCTGCTATTGTCCTTATGAATTCATTTATTTCTACAATTTTCATGGATAAGATTGGGAATGAATTCATAAAAATGAATAACATTTTAGAAGTTAGTACACCATCAGGCGAAGTGATTAATACCAATCAAATGGTTAAAGATGTTAAGTTAGAGATCGAAGGAAAAGTATTAAAGGCTGATTTGTACCTTTTGAGGATGAAAGACTTTGATGTAATTTTGGGTATGGACTGGTTGGGTAGAAATTATGCCATAAGAAGGAAGTTCTATTTCAAAAACTTGGAGAAGAAGAATTTCGATTTTTTGGAACAAGAATTGGGACTCTACCCCGATTGTTTGCAATGAAAGCAGAAAAGATGTTGAGAAAGAATACATGTCAAGGATTTTTATTAAATATTATTAGTTAGCCTCAAACTGAACGAAAAATGGAAGATGTACCGGTGGTTAATGAGTTCGTGGATGTTTTTCCTGAAGATTTACCTGGTATACCGCTAGATAGACAAGTAGAGTTCACTATTGACTTGACCCCTAGGGCAGCACCAATATCTAAGGCTCCTTACAGGATGGTACCAAAAGAATTACAGGAGTTCAAGATACAACTACAGGAATTATTGGATAAGGGTTTCATCCGACCTAGTGTATCCCCATGGGGAGCGCGCCGATATTGTTTGTTAAAAAGAAAGATAGGTCAATGAGGATGTGTATTGATTATAGAGATATTAATCATTTGACTATAAAGAACAAATATCCACTCCCAATGATAGAGGATCTTTTTGATCAATTGAAGGATGCAAAGGTGTTCTCAAAAATAGATTTGAGATCAGGTTATCACTAACTCAAGATAAAGGATCGTGATATTGCTAAAATAACGTTTAGAACACGGTATGGGCACTATGAGTTTATGGTGATGCCATTTGGTTTAACCAATGCACCAGCTGTGTTTATGGACTTGATGAATCGAGTTTTTCATCCATATCTAGATCGATTTGTTATAGTCTTCATTGACGATATATTGGTATACTCAAAGGATAAGTAACAACATGAAGAACAGCTGAGAGTGGTACTGAATACTCTTTGAAAGGAGAAGTTGTATGCCAAGTTCAAAAAATGTGAATTCTGGTTGGATCAAATTGACTTCCTTGGTCATGTGGTTACTGCTCAAGGAATTGAGGTAGAGCCAGCTAAAGTTGAAGCCATAACAAATTGGTCTAGGCCGACCAATGTAGGTGAAGTTCGTAGTTTCTTGGGTCTAGCTGGCTCTTAATGAAGATTTATTGAAGGATTTTCTAAGATAGCAGGTCCACTGACACAATTAACTAGAAAGGGAGTAAAGTTCCAATGGTAGGATAAGTGTGAAAGTAGTTTTCAAGAATTGAAACAAAGATTGGTTTCAGCACCAGTATTGATAATACCAGATGGTTCAGAAGTTTTTGTTATATACAGTGATGCTTCTAAACAAGGATTTGGATGTGTGTTGATGCAACATGGAAAAGTTGTCGCCTATGCCTCTAGACAATTAAAACCATATGAGCATAATTATCTAGCACATGACTTAGAACTTGCAGCAGTAGTCCACGCTCTAAAGATATGGCGTCACTATCTCTATGGTGGAAAATGTGAGATATACACGGATCACAAGAGTCTCAAATACTTCTTTACTCAAAAGGACTTAAATATAAGACAAAGAAGATGGCTAGAATTGGTCAAAGACTATGATTACACCATTCTTTACCACCCAGGTAAAACCAATGTAGTTGCTGATGCTATTAGTAGAAAAGTAGCTGGTAAGTTGACAGTTCCAACCACTCAAGACCAATTAATTAAAGAATTTGATAATTTGAAGCTAGAGATTGTTGCATCTTCAGTACAAAAAGCAATTGTTACAGCTCTAATGGTTCAGCCCACTCTTAGAAAACGGATTAGAGAAGCCCAAAAGAATGACCCATTTTTGTGTAAAATTATGGCTGAAGCTGGGGCAGATAAGCGAAAGGGATTTGGAATAACTGAGGATAAGGTACTTATGTATAAAGGCAGATTATGTGTTCCTAAAGATGAGGGTCTAAGGAAAGAAATTCTTGAAGAAGCATACTTCACCCCTTATACAGCACATCCAGGTGGTACAAAAATATATTGAGACCTTCGAAATACATTTTGGTGGAGAAACATGAAAAGAAGAATAGGAATTTTTGTAAGTAAATGTATGGTTTGTCAGCAAGTGAAAGCAAAACATCAAAGACCTTCAGGGTTGCTTAGAACACTAGATATACCGGAGTGGAAATGGGAACACATTACCATGGATTTCGTGGTAGGATTTCTAAGATCAGCTAAAGGAAACAATGCTATCTGGGTAATAGTGGATTGTCTTACAAAGTCAGCCCACTTTCTTCCAGTTAAGATGACATTCACCATGGACCAATATGCACAGGTTTATGTTAAAGAAATAGTTAGGTTACATGGGGTCCCCATTTCTATTATTTCAGACCCGAGGTTCACATCAAAATTTTGGAAAAGTCTACAAAACGCTATGGGGACAAAATTGAAATTTAGTACTGCATATCACCCACAGACTGATGGACAATCTGAAAGGACAATTCAGACACTCGAAGATATGTTAAGAGTGTGTGTACTAGATCTCGGTGGCAGTTGGGAAACACACTTGCTTTTAGTAGAGTTTGCCTATAACAATAGTTTTCAAGCAATTATAGGCATGGCACCTTATGAGGCATTATATGGTAGGAAGCGTAGATCACCTATCTACTGGGATGAGGTTGGAGAAAGAAGGATCCTAGGACCCAAGATCGTCGATCAAACAATACAAGCTATGGATAAGATTCGAGATAGAATTAAGGCTGCTCATGATAGGCAGAAAAGCTATGCTGATAGAAGGAGAAAAGATCTCGAATTCCAAATCGGCGACAAAGTATTTTTAAAAGTAGCTCCAATGAAGGGAGTACATAGGTTTGGAAAGAAGGGAGAATTGAGACCCAGATTCACTGGACCATTTGATATATCAGAGAGAATTGGAGATGTTGCATATAGACTGGCACGACCACTAGAACTTTCAGCAGTACATTTCACACCCCCAAATTAATATTGATATCTATACACAACCTAGACATAGAATTTTACATATATATTTTTTTTGAGTTTGTTAACTTCTAATCACCTGTGACACGATCATATAATATATCAAAACCCAAAATCATATCGCCATAATCCAACATATATATTCAGAGCTTATAAACATGTCTACAGGCCAATTCAAAAGTACACTATATAGGATTCCAAAATATAACCCTACAGATGGTAGCCTACAAAATAACCCTACAGGTCGTCATCCATGTACATCGAACTCTGGAATCCTGTAGGAGCTCCACAGCTAGCCATGCTCTCTATGTAGTTCCATGCTCACCTACAATGCAAGAACTACATAAGCCAATGCTTAGTAAGCAAAATCATGCATGTCCTGAACATGAGTAATAACGACATATGACACCGTGCCATTTACTTTAAATATCATGATAAAAAGTATCATATTTCAATATTCGTCAAAGTCGACTAGAAATCATTTCACTTGAAATCTTTCATTTCATTGGGCCCTTGACCCACCTACTATGCACCGGATAGAGCTCTGCATAATATCAATATCAATAATCAAGTGGCCAATATGAAATCGACACCGGCGAGTGGACCATCCTCTCGTGACCACTAGAGGCCCATCCCCTAACTACCCCTATGATCACCCAAGAAGTCTCCCACCCGATAGCGCCAATAATCATAACAAGGGCATAGTCGAGTGGTCCGCCCTCCCGTGATCACCAAAGGCCCATCCCCTATCTACCTTTGCAATCACCCAGGAAGTAACACCCGCAATGCCAAACATATCACATAAGCATTCCTCACATGCCTCGGTGCTTTGGTAGTGGTCAATAAAAAATTTATAATGAAACTCACTTTGAAATCATATTTTGCATGCAGGATTTTCAACCATGTTACATGTCGTGCATGCATATGAAAATGCTCATAAATGAAAACCGATGTCAATGGGTTACGCAATCTCATACTCAATGATCGTAACCACCATATGACGTGCTATAAGCCTCTTATCAAAGTTATGTAGATATTTCAACATTACTATGTCACATATACTAGGTTCTTGCATCGTAGTTGCAAATGAATTTTCACTTACCTTTCGCCTTTATGTGTGTAAGCTCCTATGGAGTGTGTATCAATTCCCTTTTTCGCTCAACGTCGAAAAGTCGCCTGTATTGTCATCTAATATTAAATACAATCCTCCATTTAATAATCTTAACACACACACTCCCAAAATACGTCCCCATTCACGCCAAAACAATTTAGACAAAATCATTATTTCAAGTTACCGATGGCATTACAAACTAATCCAATAAGTCTCACTATCTCTCGAGTCCAATTATGAACGTCAACGTCATCCAATTGTTTTCAACAACCTAGTATTCCTTAGGACAATTGTTTTTGGCAACCTAGTATTCCTTAGGATATATTTTCTAGGCCCAAGAGTTCATTAGGGGACATCTAAATGTTGAAATCACATTAAATACCCAAATGGACATAATCTGTTTTCTAGGTTTCCATCACCGCCCACTCATTTTTCAAATTCTTTTTTATGTCCTTACCTACATTTAACGGTTCCCAAACTTTTACCACACACCTATAACATATATGTGAAGATAATCAGATCATAACATTGTGACAAATGAAGTGTTTGGAGCTTCAAAAATAGTCCATTTTCCACTACACAAAATCAGGCAGTTTTTCCCTTTGACTGTTTTCGGTTTCCATTTTATTATTATGATACCAACAGAATTCTAGGCCATTAAAATCATTTCTACACTCCCTACTTACATATAAAAATGTTTATATTGATATATATAAGTTAAACACTAAGTATCATCCCAAAATCAAGGTATAAATCACTCAATCCAGCAATTCCTCATCTCTGTCCAGATTAATTTCTTTCAAATTCTTGCCATTAATTACCCCTATTTAGGCATCATAACATCATTAACAACACTCCAACTTAATCATAAACAACTTCAGATGTTCAAGAAATCATAAACCCCTTGAGAAATAATAGAAACAAACCTCAAAACTGTGGAGTAACAAGGCTGTTCAGAAATTCCAGATTCTTGTTTCTGTTTCTCTTTGACTGTTTCACCCTCTTTTCACTTGGAATCACTTAGGGACGAGTT
>NW_019265079.1:399551-450723 GCF_002742605.1 Olea europaea var. sylvestris
CACCTCAATATTTATAATGTCGTATAAGACATATATTATTACGTTGTGATAATGTCACTTCATCCCTCATGTCCCAAATATGTGAATTACCTATCTAGGGTTTAAGGTGACCTCGATTAGCCGAATGGAAAGCTTGAACCTTCGTTGATACAAATTTTTGGCCTTTCAAATATTACATTACTTACCAAGCCAATCTCCAACATTTAGTTAATCTAACTTTCTATCATAGCTCAATATAAAATTCACCACCTAAATTGAAGAGTCGAAGGTTATCATCATGTAAAGATTTTACAGCCCTGATGATCAAATGCATCATTTTAAGAGAAGGCAATCAGGAAATTGATACAAATGACAATGTAATTAGCATGGAATGCATGAATCATATTGGCCAAATGTAGAACCTGAAGTTCGGGGTATTACAGTACATAATGTTTTTCATGTATCAATGTTGCGAAAATACTTACAGGATCCTAGTCATGTGATCAACCATCAAAATTTAGATGTACAACATGATTTAACCTATGAAGAAATGCCATTAAAGGTATTAGAGAGAAATATTCATGAACTATGGAACAGGAAAATTCCTTTAATCAAGGTCCTATGGCGTAATCATGGAGTGGAAGAAGCAACTTGGGAAAAGGAAGATGAGATGAAAATCAAGTATCCCGAACTTTTCAACTAACGTAAGGTAAATTTCGAGGACAAAATTATTTTAAGGAGGGTAGGTTGTAAAATCCCGAATTTTTTTTAGTTTTTCATATAATTTATTTGCCATTTAATAGGAATGCAATGTTTAGTTAAGTCCTTACGCAAGTTAATTGGCTACCTCTATAGTTAATTTGGATCTATGTGGATATCTTTATAGTTGAAGTACCGAAGTGAAAATAAATATCAAAATTATACTTTTATTAAATGGGCCAAATAGTTAATTGTTGAAGGAGTTAGAATTACCCTATTAATATTGGGCTCATTTTGAAGCTCTTAATAAATGGCGAATTACGGACTCAAGAAAAATTTAATTTGGTCAAGTTAAACTCGAGTTAAAGCCAATTAAGAAAACTACTTAGTTAATAATATTAGTTATCAATATGGACTAAATTACTATATCAATATTGGACTCCTTTGATTGATAATAATTAATTATATATATTAGGATTAAGAAAATGATATTTTGGATAAGTTGAATTAAGATGGAATCAATGGAAGAATCAAGGTATAAATGAAATTCTAATTTAATTACTATGCATACAGTTTACAATTCTCTGCCACTAGGAATAATATATGTTAAGTATTGATAATTATGAAATTTAAAGATAATTGATTAAAACATAATCATAATAATTTTGGGGAAACTATTAAATTCCTTTTTTATGCTAATCTACTTTAATTAGGATAGAAACTATTGTTCTTAATCATGTAGGATTCGGATTATGATGAAGTTTCCTAATAATTTTAGTGTTAGAATAATTAGGACTCCAATTAATTAAACTACTTAAGTTATTTCATTTAAAACACTCTTCCATTCATTTTGATTTAATCGAAGACAAGAGAGTAATTAGTTATCTATTTAAATTGTTTTATTAGGAAAAAAAAATATGTCTATACATGCAATTAAGAGATCCAATTTATCTAACCTTCTCACGTGTGCACAAGATGTACAGGTATAATTGTAGTTGATTATTTAACTTACCAATCTTAATTAGAAATCTCCAATTAGATTAATAAATAGGATTTTAGTCCAAATTCTGGGAAGTGCATGGATGGAAATTTGAGAACTTAAACATTAATTGAACTCTACTGCCGTAGCAAGTTTATCCTGCCTGTGCACGCCATTAATTACTTGAGTTCCTAACAAACTCCTCGTAATATTTATGTAGTATATTACCTAATTAATTGAGTTTATGGTTAATACTTAATTACCATACATAAAATATTAGTTATTTAATTCTATTAGGAAACTCAATTTATCCTAATGTTCACGTGTGCAAAGGATAAAGTCTCTCTATTATAATAGTTGTTGACTTAGGACTTATGAAAACCAATAAACAATCCAGTCCAAATTCTGAGAAGAGTGCAGCTGGGAATTGAGAACTTAAACCTGGGTTGAACTCTACTACCGCAATAAATCCTAACGTGGCTACTACCCTGCAGTCCCTGTCCCATATTTTAGTATATATATGAAATAAATTAGGACCTTAAGCATTCAGTAATTAAGTCCTCTTTCTGCAGACTACTTTTGTATGTCTTTATTCTCTTCCTCTCTAAATTTTCCTCCATATTACTAAGGCTTTATACCCACAGCAGTCTACTATATTTTATTCAATTTCACAAGCAACCAAGAGAAAAATCTCAGCAAACAAGTTCCCACAATTTGCTTTCCAAGTGCATAATATAAATACAAGATTTATAAAATTCAAACAATTTCCCACCCAATTGACACTTGACAACAATACATGTGTCAAACAACATGTCAAAAATCAGTGTACAAATAGCAAAATTCAATCGGTAAGAACTTGCTTCATGTGAACTACGGTATACACTTTGGTTTACACTTTGTTACGTGATATTACCCTGTTGGACAGTTTAAATTTCAAACAGCTTTCCCATCTGATTGACACTTGACAACAATGCAAGTGTCAATCAATGTGTAAAAAATCAGTGTACAAATTGCAAAGTTCAATCGGTAAGAACCTTGCTACACATACACTATGGTGCACATTTTAGTTTACTCTTTGCCATGAGACATTACCCTATTTGATAGTTTAAATTTCAAACTATTTTCGCATCCAATTGACACTTTACAACAATGTAAGTGTCAAATAATGTGTCTAGAAATTAGTATACAAAATAGCAAAGTTCAATCAGTAAGAACCTTGCGACATGTACATTATGATGTAAACTTTAGTTTACACTTTTCCACTTGACATTACCCTGTTGGACAGTTTAAATTTCAAACAATTTTCCCACCCAATTGACACTTGAACACAATGCATGTGTCAAACAACACATCAAAAATCAGTGTACAAATAGCAAAGTTCAATCGGTAAGAACCTTGCGACATGTACATATAGCAAAGTTCAATCAGTAAGAACCTTGCGACATGTACATTATGATGTAAACTTTAGTTTACACTTTTCCACTTGACATTACCCTGTTGGACAGTTTAAATTTCAAACAATTTTCCCACCCAGTTGACACTTGAACACAATGTATGTGTCAAACAACACATCAAAAATCAGTGTACAAATAGCAAAGTTCAATCGGTAAGAACCTTGCGACATGTACATTATGATGTAAACTTTAGTTTACACTTTTCCACTTGACATTACCCTGTTGGACAGTTTAAATTTCAAACAATTTTCCCACCCAGTTGACACTTGAACACAATGTATGTGTCAAACAACACATCAAAAATCAGTGTACAAATAGCAAAGTTCAATCGGTAAGAACCTTGCGACATGTACATTATGATGTAAACTTTAGTTTACACTTTTCCACTTGACATTACCCTGGTGGACAGTTTAAATTTCAAACAATTTTCCGACCCAATTGACACTTGAACATAATGCATGTGTCAAACAACACATCAAAAATCAGTGTACAAATAGCAAAGTTCAATCGGTAAGAACTTTGCTTCATGTGAACTATGGTGTACACTTTGATTTACACTTTGCCACGTGATATTACCCTGTTGGACAGTTTAAATTTCAAATAGCTTTCATGTCCGATTGAGACTTGACAACAATGCAAGTGTCAAACAATATGTCAAAAATCAGTGTACAAATAGAAAAGTTCA
This sequence comes from Olea europaea var. sylvestris, assembly GCF_002742605.1. Taxonomy (NCBI): domain Eukaryota; kingdom Viridiplantae; phylum Streptophyta; class Magnoliopsida; order Lamiales; family Oleaceae; genus Olea; species Olea europaea. Next base: position 403,348 of record NW_019265079.1, read on the forward strand.
TTCGGTAAGAAGCTTGCTACATGTACACTATGGTGTACACTTTAGTTTACACATTGCCGCGTGACATTACCCTATTGGTCAGTTTAAATTTCAAACAATTTTCCCATTCGATTGACACTTGTCAACAATGCAGGTGTCAAACAACTTGTCAAAAATCAGTGTACAAATTGCAAAGTTCAATCGGTAAGAACCTTGCTACACATACACTATGGTGCACTCTTTAGTTTACACTTTGCCACAGGACATTACCCTATTTGACAGTTTAAATTTAAAACAATTTTCGCATCTAATTGACACTTTACAACAATATAAGTGTCAACCAACGTGTCTAGAAATCGGTGTACAAATAGCAAAGTTCAATCGGTAAGAACGTTGCGACATGTACATTATGGTGTAAACTTTAGTTTACACTTTTCCACTTGACATTACCCTGTTGGACAATTTAAATTTCAAACAATTTTCCCACCCATTTGACACTTGAAAACAATGCATGTGTCAAACAATATGTCAAAAATCAGTGTACAAATAGCAAAGTTCAATCGGTAAGAACCTTGCTTTATGTACACTATTGTGTACACTTTGGTACGTGACATTACCCTGTTGGACAGTTTAAATTTCAAACAATTTTCTCATCCGATTGGGACTTGACAACAATGCAAGTGTCGAACAATGTGTCAAAATCAGTGTACAAATAGAAAAGTTCAATCGGTAAGAAGCTTGCTACATGTACACCATGGTGTACACTTTAGTTTACGCATTGCAATGTAACATTACTCTGTTGGTCAGTTTAAATTTCAAATAATTTTCCCATCCGATTGACACTTGAAAACAATGCAGGTGTCAAATAACGTGTCAAAAATCAATGTACAAATTGCAAAGTCCAATCGGTAAGAACCTTGCTACTTATACACTATGGTGCACACTTTAGTTTACACTTTGCCACGGGACATTACCTTGTTTCACAGTTTCAATTTCAAATAGTTTTTGCATCCAATTGGCACTTGACAACAATGCAAGTGTCAAACAACGTGTCAAAAAATCAGTGTACAAATAGCAAAGTGTAATCGGTACATTATGGTGTAAACTTTAGTTTACACTTTTCCACTTGGCATCACCCTGTTGGACAGTTTAAATTTCAAACAATTTTCCCACCAAATTGATACTTGCCAACAATGCAAGTGTCAAACAACATGTCAAAATTCAGTGCGCAAATAGTAAAGTTCAATCGGCAAGAACCTTGCTTCATGTACACTTTGGTTTACACTTTGCCACGTCACATTACCCTGTTTGCCAGTTTTAATTCAAATAGTTTTCCTATACGATTGAGACTTGACAACAATGCAAATGTCAAACAATATGTCAAAAATTAGTGTACAAATAGAAAAGTTCAATCGATAAAAAGCTTCCTGCATGTACACTATGGTGTACGCTTTAATTTACAATCTCCCATGTGATATTACCTTGTTGGATAGTTTAAATTTCAAATAGTTTTTTCATCCAATTTATACTTGACAACAATGCAAGTGTCAAATAATGTGGCAAAATCAATGTACAATTAACAAAGTTCAATCTGTAAGAACGATGCTACCTGTACACTACGGTGTATACTTTAATTTACACTTTACCACGTGACATTACCCTGTTGGTCAGTTTAAATTTCAAACAAATTTTCCATCCTATTGACACTTGACAACAATCCAAGTGTCAAAAAATGTGTAAATAATCAGTGTACAAATCGCAAAGTTCAATCGGTAAAAACCTTGCTACACATACACTATGGTGCACACTTTAGTTTACACTTTGCCACGGGACATTACCCTGTTTGAAAGTTTAAATTTCAAATTGGTTTCTCATCCAATCGACACTTTACAACAATGTAAGTGTCAAACAACGTGTCACGAAATCGGTGTACAAATAGCAAAGTTCAATCGGTAAGAACCTTGCGACACGTACATTATGATGTAAACTTTAGTTTACACTTTTCCACTTGACATTACCCTATTGGACAGTTTAAATTTCAGACAATTTTCCCACCCAATTGACACTTGACAACAATGCATGTGTCAAACATGTCAAAAATCAGTGTACAAATAGCAAAGTTCAATCGGTAAGAACCTTACTACACATACACTATGGTGCATACTTTAGTTTACACTTTGCCACGGGACATTACCCTGTTGGACAGTTTAAATTTCAAATAGTTTTCGCATCCAATTGACACTTGACAACAATGCAAGTGTTAAACAGCGTGTTAAAAAATCAGTGTACAAATAGCAAAGTTCAATCGGTAAGAACCTTGCGACATGTACACTATGGCGTACACTTTAGTTTACACTTTTTCACTTAAATTACCCTATTGGACAATTTAGATTTCAAACAATTTCCCCACCCAATTGACACTTGACAACAATGCAAGTGTCAAACAACGAGTCAAAAATCAGTGTACAAATTGTAAAGTTCAATCGGTATGGACCGTGCTACATGTACACTGTAGTGTATACTTTATCACGTGACATTACCCTATTGAGCAGGTTAAATTTCAAACAGCTTACCCATCCAATTGACACTTGACAACAACGCAAGTGTCAAACAACGTGTCAAAAATCAATGTACAAGTAGAAAAGTTCAATCGGTAAGAACCTTACTACATGTACACTACTGTGTACACTCTTTAGTTCACATATTACCACATGACATTATGCTGTTGGATAGTTTAAATTTCAGACAATTTTCCTATCCAATTGACACTTGACAACAATGCAAGTCACAAACAACGTGTCAAAAATCAGTGTACAAATAACAGAGTTCAATCGGTAAGGACCATGCTACATGTACACTATGGTGTACACTTTAGTTTACACTTTGCCACGTGACATTACCCCGTTGGACAATTTAAATTTCAAATAGTTTTCCCATCCAATTGACACTTGACAATGATGCAAGTATCAAGCAACGTGTCAAAAATTAATGTACAAATAGCAAAATTCAGTTGGTAAGAAATGTTAGTGTCAAACAACATGTCAAAAATCAGTGTACAAATAGCAATGTTCAATCGGTAAGAACCTTACTTCATGTTCACTATGGTGTACACTCTGGTTTACATTTTACCACATGACATTACCTTGTTGGACAGTTTAAATTTCAAACAGTTTTCTCATCCAATTGACACATGGCAACAACACAAGTGTCAAATAACATGTCAAAACTCAGTGTACAAATAGAAAATTTCAATCGATAAGAACCTTACTGCATGCACACTATGGTGTACACTCTTTAGTTTACACGTGGCTACGTGACATTACCTTGTTGGACAGTTTAAATTTCAAACAGTTTTTCTATCCAATTGGCACTTGACAGTAATGCAAGTGTCAAACAACATGTCAAGAATTAGTGTGCAAATAGCAAAGTTCAATCGGTAAGAGATGATAGTGTCAAACAACATGTCAAAAATCAGTGTACAAATTGCAAAGTTCAATTGGTAAGAACCTTGCTTCATGTTCACTATGTTGTACACTTTGGTTTACACTTTACCATGTGACATTACCCTGTTGGTCAGCTTGAATTTCAAACAATTTTCCCATCCAATTGACACTTGACAACAATGCAAGTGTCAAACATCGTATCAAAAATCAGTGTACAAATAGCAAAGTTCAATCGGTAAGAACTTTGTTACAAATACACTATGGTGCACACTTTAGTTTACACTTTGCCATGGGACACTAATATGATCCAGGAGTCGAGCCCGAAGAAGGCAAGTGCAAGACGAGGCCCGTTGATAGTCAATGGTGGACCAATGACGCGATCAAGAGCAAAGCATGTGAAACAAGTGATGGGATTGCTCGTTCAAGAGACCATTGATGGAACCATGTTCAGGACTCAAAATGGAACAACTTTCATGTTCAGGTCGAAGGCCGAATCAACTTGGATCAATTTGTTATCAAGCGACGAAATCGGAGGCTGAAAATAAGCCTGTGCGGCCGTACAATGGCATACCGAAACTTTAATTGGAATTTTTGTTGAACCATGCGACTGCATGGAAATACACCATGCGGCCGCACAGGCCAAAAAATTGGTGAATTTTCCAATTTTGACAATTTTTCATATTTTGTTAGATTTTGATTCTTTTCCATATTTTGGAGATTATGCTCGAATTTTGCACGATTTTTACCTAATTTTTAGGTTTAGTATAAATAGGAGTTTCCATTGAATTGTTAAAAACCTTTGACATTATTGATGTTGAATTAAAAGTGAGACGTATTGTCTTCTCTTCATCGTTCTTCATTAAACAATTTTGAACTTATCAAGTGTTAACTTGTGGGGTTCAAGCAACCGGATTCAATTCTTGGATTGCGTGATCAAGGGGTCTTTCAAGCGTCGTTCTTGTTGGGTTTTTTGGTTCGACTTTCTTTTGGGTTAATCCTAAACTCTTAGATTAATTTGGCTTTCTTGGGTTCGTCAATCTCGTTGTGGGTTTCGTAGTCAACGTTGCTATGGGGTTTGCATCAGTTGGTATCAGAGTTTTGACTCCAAATTAATTGAAGGTTATATCTTTTCTTTATTTGTTTGGGTCGTTAATTTTTCTTTCTTAGTTTTTCTTCATTCTTGTTTTCTTTTCATCGTTTTACTGAGTTGTTGGTAGTTTACTCACCTTCTTTCATCTCGAAGTATTGTTCACAAAAAAACAAAAAATATATATATAAAATTTTTTTTTTTATATCATTGTTTGATTTTGTGTTTTTTTACCAACAAAAATTCCTACATTGTCTTTGATTTTTGGGATATTCAATTGGTTCGAGTCTGTCATTCTTCTTTTGAGTCTATTCACATATTCGTGTCAAAACAATCATCTATTCCACTTATTCAAGTCCTTTGAGTCTCGTGGTCTTTGATTAATATTCGGTTTGTTTGAATTGCTGGTAAAACAATTTATTTAGTTTACATGGTTCTTTGAAGTGCTTGAAGGGAGACTTTGAGTGGTAAAAGGCCGAGTGGTGAGTTTAGTAGAGGGAAAAAGCCACAGTGAGTGTTTTTCAAGTGAAATCTTTGTGAGGCATAAAAAAATTGTGTGATATGATGTCGGAAAGAGAAGCTTCTAATTCAAGCCAAAATGGAAATAAAAGCAATGCATCGAAGGACATGATAAGGAGGTTTGAAAGGGTACTTGATGATGTTAGGGAGAAGGTGGATAGGCAAGGGGAGTGGATGGCACAAACGGGTACTACAATTGCTAATCTTAGCCGGGGACAAGTGGAGATGTCTAATGCTAGGGGGTTAGGTAGACGTGAATCTAGGAGAGGAAAGCAGGATGAGCATCGTAGTGATGAGGATGATTTTGATGAAAATGACATTGATATGGGTCGAGCGAGGCATAGGGGCGATAGGATGGAAAGACGGGGCAGAAATAACTTGGGAGATGAAATAGATGGAAACTTGGGAAGTATTAAAATGACTATTCCGCAATTTAAGGGTAGAAGCGACCCGGAAGCATATTTAGATTGGGAAAGAAAGGTTGAGATGATTTTCGAGTGCTATAATTATTCGAAGGAGAAAAAGGTAAAATTGGCGGTGCTTGAATTTGTGGATTACGCGATATCTTGGTGGGATCAAGTACTGACATCACGGCATAGAGGTCGGGAAAGGCCAATTAGCACTTGGGATGAGTTGAAGATGTTGATGAGGAGGAGGTTTGTTCCGAGTCACTATTATAGGAAAATCCATCAAAAATTGTAAGGTTTGTACCAAGGATTGAAAAGCGTAGAGGATTATCACAAGGAGATGTAAATTCTTATGATTCGGGCTAATGTGGAGGAAGATCGGGAAGCTAGCATGGCATGGTTCTTGAANCACATTGCCGCGTGACATTACCCTATTGGTCAGTTTAAATTTCAAACAATTTTCCCATTCGATTGACACTTGTCAACAATGCAAGTGTCAAACAACTTGTCAAAAATCAGTGTACAAATTGCAAAGTTCAATCGGTAAGAACCTTGCTACACATACACTATGGTGCACTCTTTAGTTTACACTTTGCCACAGGACATTACCCTATTTGACAGTTTAAATTTAAAACAGTTTTCGCATCTAATTGACACTTTACAACAATATAAGTGTCAACCAACGTGTCTAGAAATCGGTGTACAAATAGCAAAGTTCAATCAGTAAGAACGTTGCGACATGTACATTATGGTGTAAACTTTAGTTTACACTTTTCCACTTGACATTACCCTGTTGGACAATTTAAATTTCAAACAATTTTCCCACCCATTTGACACTTGAAAACAATGCATGTGTCAAACAATATGTCAAAAATCAGTGTACAAATAGCAAAGTTCAATCGGTAAGAACCTTGCTTTATGTACACTATTGTGTACACTTTGGTACGTGACATTACCCTGTTGGACAGTTTAAATTTCAAAAAATTTTCTCATCCGATGAGGACTTGACAACAATGCAAGTGTCGAACAATGTGTCAAAATCAGTGTACAAATAGAAAAGTTCAATCGGTAAGAAGCTTGCTACATGTACACCATGGTGTACACTTTAGTTTACGCATTGCAATGTAACATTACTCTGTTGGTCAGTTTAAATTTCAAATAATTTTCCCATCCGATTGACACTTGAAAACAATGCAGGTGTCAAATAACGTGTCAAAAATCAATGTACAAATTGCAAAGTCCAATCGGTAAGAACCTTGCTACTTATACACTATGGTGCACACTTTAGTTTACACTTTGCCACGGGACATTACCTTGTTTCACAGTTTCAATTTCAAATAGTTTTTGCATCCAATTGGCACTTGACAACAATGCAAGTGTCAAACAACGTGTCAAAAAATCAGTGTACAAATAGCAAAGTGTAATCGGTACATTATGGTGTAAACTTTAGTTTACACTTTTCCACTTGGCATCACCCTGTTGGACAGTTTAAATTTCAAACAATTTTCCCACCAAATTGATACTTGCCAACAATGCAAGTGTCAAACAACATGTCAAAATTCAGTGCGCAAATAGTAAAGTTCAATCGGTAAGAACCTTGCTTCATGTACACTTTGGTTTACACTTTGCCACGTCACATTACCCTGTTTGACAGTCTTAATTCAAATAGTTTTCCTATACGATTGAGACTTGACAACAATGCAAATGTCAAACAATGTGTCAAAAATTAGTGTACAAATAGAAAAGTTCAATCGATAAAAAGCTTCCTGCATGTACACTATGGTGTACGCTTTAATTTACAATCTCCCATGTGATATTACCTTGTTGGATAGTTTAAATTTCAAATAGTTTTTTCATCCAATTTATACTTGACAACAATGCAAGTGTCAAATAATGTGGCAAAATCAATGTACAATTAACAAAGTTCAATCTGTAAGAACGATGCTACCTGTACACTACGGTGTATACTTTAATTTACACTTTACCACGTGACATTACCCTGTTGGTCAGTTTAAATTTCAAACAAATTTTCCATCCTATTGACACTTGACAACAATCCAAGTGTCAAAAAATGTGTAAATAATCAGTGTACAAATCGCAAAGTTCAATCGGTAAAAACCTTGCTACACATACACTATGGTGCACACTTTAGTTTACACTTTGCCACGGGACATTACCCTGTTTGAAAGTTTAAATTTCAAATTGGTTTCTCATCCAATCGACACTTTACAACAATGTAAGTGTCAAACAACTTGTCTCGAAATCGATGTACAAATAGCAAAGTTCAATCAGTAAGAACCTTGCGACATGTACATTATGATGTAAACTTTAGTTTACACTTTTCCACTTGACATTACCCTATTGGACAGTTTAAATTTCAGACAATTTTCCCACCCAATTGACACTTGACAACAATGCATGTGTCAAACATGTCAAAAATTAGTGTACAAATAGCAAAGTTCAATCGGTAAGAACCTTACTACACATACACTATGGTGCATACTTTAGTTTACACTTTGCCACGGGACATTACCCTGTTGGACAGTTTAAATTTCAAATAGTTTTCGCATCCAATTGACACTTGACAACAATGCAAGTGTTAAACAGCGTGTTAAAAAATCAGTGTACAAATAGCAAAGTTCAATCGGTAAGAACCTTGCGACATGTACACTATGGCGTACACTTTAGTTTACACTTTTTCACTTAAATTACCCTATTGGACAATTTAGATTTCAAACAATTTTCCCACCCAATTGACACTTGACAACAATGCAAGTGTCAAACAACGAGTCAAAAATCAGTGTACAAATTGTAAAGTTCAATCGGTATGGACCGTGCTACATGTACACTATAGTGTATACTTTATCACGTGACATTACCCTATTGAGCAGGTTAAATTTCAAACAGCTTACCCATCCAATTGACACTTGACAACAACGCAAGTGTCAAACAACGTGTCAAAAATCAATGTACCAGTAGAAAAGTTCAATCGGTAAGAACCTTACTACATGTACACTACTGTGTACACTCTTTAGTTCACATATTACCACATGACATTATGCTGTTGGATAGTTTAAATTTCAGACAATTTTCCTATCCAATTGACACTTGACAACAATGCAAGTCACAAACAACGTGTCAAAAATCAGTGTACAAATAACAGAGTTCAATCGGTAAGGACCATGCTACATGTACACTATGGTGTACACTTTAGTTTACACTTTCCCACGTGACATTACCCCGTTGGACAATTTAAATTTCAAATAGTTTTCCCATCCAATTGACACTTGACAATGATGCAAGTATCAAGCAACGTGTCAAAAATTAATGTACAAATAGCAAAGTTCAGTTGGTAAGAAATGTTAGTGTCAAACAACATGTCAAAAATCAGTGTACAAATAGCAATGTTCAATCGGTAAGAACCTTACTTCATGTTCACTATGGTGTACACTCTGGTTTACATTTTACCACATGACATTACCTTGTTGGACAGTTTAAATTTCAAACACTTTTCTCATCTAATTGACACATGGCAACAACACAAGTGTCAAATAACATGTCAAAACTCAGTGTACAAATAGAAAATTTCAATCGATAAGAACCTTACTACATGCACACTATGGTGTACACTCTTTAGTTTACACGTGGCTACGTGACATTACCCTGTTGGACAGTTTAAATTTCAAACAGTTTTTCTATCCAATTGGCACTTGACAGTAATGCAAGTGTCAAACAACATGTCAAGAATTAGTGTGCAAATAGCAAAGTTCAATCGGTAAGAGATGATAGTGTCAAACAACATGTCAAAAATCAGTGTACAAATTGCAAAGTTCAATTGGTAAGAACCTTGCTTCATGTTCACTATGTTGTACACTTTGGTTTACACTTTACCATGTAACATTACCCTGTTGGTCAGCTTGAATTTCAAACAATTTTCCCCTCCAATTGACACTTGACAACAATGCAAGTGTCAAACATCGTATCAAAAATCAATGTACAAATAGCAAAATTCAATCGATAAGAACTTTGTTAAAAATACACTATGGTGCACACTTTAGTTTACACTTTGCCATGGGACACTAATATGATCCAGGAGTCGAGCCCGAAGAAGGCAAGTGCAAGACGAGGCCCGTTGATAGTCAATGGTGGACCAATGACGCGATCAAGAGCAAAGCATGTGAAACAAGCGATGGGATTGCTCATTCAAGAGACCATTGATGGAACCATGTTCAGGACTCAAAATGGAACAACTTTCATGTTCAGATCGAAGGCCGAATCAACTTGGATCAATTTGTTATCAAGCGACGAAATCGGAGGCTGAAAATAAGCCTGTGCGGCCGCACAATGGCATACCGAAACTTTAATTGGAATTTTTGTTGAACCATGCGACTGCATGGAAATACACTATGCGGCCGCACAGGCCAAAAAATTGGTGAATTTTCCAATTTTGACAATTTTTCACATTTTGTTAGATTTTGATTCTTTTCCATATTTTGGAGATTATGCTCGAATTTTGCACGATTTTTACCTAATTTTTAGGTTTAGTATAAATAGGAGTTTCCATTGAATTGTTAAAAACCTTTGACATTATTGATGTTGAATTAAAAGTGAGACGTATTGTCTTCTCTTCATCGTTCTTCATTAAACAATTTTGAACTTATCAAGTGTTAACTTGTGGGGTTCAAACAACCGGATTCAATTCTTGGATTGCGTGATCAAGGGGTCTTTCAAGCGTCGTTCTTGTTGGGTTTTTTGGTTCGACTTTCTTTTGGGTTAATCCTAAACTCTTAGATTAATTTGGCTTTCTTGGGTTCGTCAATCTCGTTGTGGGTTTCGTAGTCAACGTTGCTATGGGGTTTGCATCAGTTGGTATCAGAGTTTTGGCTCCAAATTAATTGAAGGTTATATCTTTTCTTTATTTGTTTGGGTCGTTAATTTTTCTTTCTTAGTTTTTCTTCATTCTTGTTTTCTTTTCATCGTTTTACTGAGTTGTTGGTAGTTTACTCACCTTCTTTCATCTTGAAGTATTGTTCACAAAAAAACAAAAAATATATATATAAAAAAAAAATTTTGATATCATTGTTTGATTTTGTGTTTTTTTACCAACAAAAATTCCTACATTGTCTTTGATTTTTGGGATATTCAATTGGTTCGAGTCTGTCATTCTTCTTTTGAGTCTATTCACATATTCGTGTCAAAACAATCATCTATTCCACTTATTCAAGTCCTTTGAGTCTCGTGGTCTTTGATTAATATTCGGTTTGTTTGAATTGCTGGTAAAATAATTTATTTAGTTCACTTGGTTCTTTGAAGTGCTTGAAGGGAGACTTTGAGTGGTAAAAGGCCGAGTGGTGAGTTTAATAGAGGGAAAAAGCCATAGTGAGTGTTTTTCGAGTGAAATCTTTGTGAGGCATAAAAAAATTGTGTGATATGATGTCGGAAAGAGAAGCTTCTAATTCAAGCCGAAATGGAAATGAAAACAATGCATCGAAGGACATGATAAGGAGGTTTGAAAGGGTACTTGATGATGTTAGGGAGAAGGTGGATAGGCAAGGGGAGTGGATGGCACAAACGGGTACTACAATTGCTAATCTTAGCCGGGGACAAGTGGAGATGTCTAATGCTAGGGGGTCAGGTAGACGTGAATCTAGGAGAGGAAAGCAGGATGAGCATCGTAGTGATGAGGATGATTTTGATGAAAATGACATTGATATGGGTCGAGCGAGGCATAGGGGCGATAGGATGGAAAGACGGGGCAGAAATAACTTGGGAGATGAAATAGATGGAAACTTGGGAAGTATTAAAATGACTATTCCGCAATTTAAGGGTAGAAGCGACCCGGAAGCATATTTAGATTGGGAAAGAAAGGTTGAGATGATTTTCGAGTGCTATAATTATTCGAAGGAGAAAAAGGTAAAATTGGCGGTGCTTGAATTTGTGGATTACGTGATATCTTGGTGGGATCAAGTACTGACATCACTGCATAGAGGTCGGGAAAGGCCAATTAGCACTTGGGATGAGTTGAAGATGTTGATGAGGAGGAGGTTTGTTCCGAGTCATTATTATAGGAAAATCCATCAAAAATTGTAAGGTTTGTACCAAGGATTGAAAAGCGTAGAAGATTATCACAAGGAGATGTAAATTCTTATGATTCGGGCTAATGTGGAGGAAGATCGGGAAGCTAGCATGGCATGGTTCTTGAATGGGTTAAATCGGGATATTGCAAATGTTGTAGAGCTGCAACACTATGTGGAAATCGAGGACATGTTCCATGTGGCAATGAAGGTCGAGAGGCAATTGAAGAGGAAGGGGATGTCTAGGCAATCGTTAGGTACTTCGACTCCTAATCCAACATGGAAATCGAAGTGGGATGACAACAACGAAAATAGGGCTGTACCTAGAGGTAAGAATGATTGGCAAAAGGGCAAGGATGAAAACGCTAGCAAATCAATATCAAAACTGGAGGCACAACTGTCGTGCAATCGGGACATCAAATGTTTTAGATGTTTGGGAACGGGGCATATTACTTCTCAATACCCAAACAAACGGGTGATGGTGTTGCGGGATAATGGAGATATTGTGAGCGATAGTGATGGCGAGTTTGATGACATGCCAGCGTTGGAGGGTGTTAGTGAAGAAGAAAAAGTTGAAGGGCCGGTTGGGGATCTATTAGTCACAAGGCAAGCTCTCACTACTCACGTCAAAGCAGATGACTTGGAGTTGCAATGGGCGAACATTTTCCACACTTGATGCCACGTCAACAATACGGTATGTAGTGTTATAATTGATGGTTGTAGTTACACTAATGTAGCTAGCGTATCTCTTGTAGAAAAATTGGGTTTAACATTGTTGAGACACCCGAGACCTTATAAACTGCAATTGTTGAATGAGAGTGGCGAGGTGAGAGTGAATCGAAGGGTGTTACTTAATTCGTCTATTGGGAGTTATAAGCACGAGTTAGTGAGTGATGTAGTGCCAATGCAAGCGGGACATATTTTATTGGGACGACCATGGCAATATGATAGGAAGGCTATGCATAATAGGTACAAAAATTGAAATAGTTTCATTAAGGATGGAAGGACCATTACTCTTGTGCCATTAACACCGGCGCAAGTCTTTGAGGACCAATTAAAATTGAGAAATGAGGAAGAGAGGAGAGCAAAAGAGTTAGAAAAAATGAAAGCAAATAGTCAGTTGGAGAAAAAGAGAGAAAATGTTGAGACAGCCATTAGAGAGAAAAAGAGAGAGCAATCACAAGGGAAAAAAGAAAGAGAGTGCCCAAGAGAAGAGAGAAAACACGAGCAAATTTCTTTGCAAAAGAGAGTGATTTGAGGAGGGCGTAGTTGAGAGGGTAGTTTCATTAAGGATGGAAGGACCATTACTCTTGTGCCATTAACACCGGCGCAAGTCTATGAGGACCAATTAAAATTGAGAAATGAGGAAGAGAGGAGAGCAAAAGAGATGATCTTGTTCGTTTATAAGGAATCACTCCTCAATTTTGAGGAAACTAACCCGTCCCTCCCTAGTTTGGCTAAGTCTTTGTTGCAGGAATTCGACGATATATTTTTTGAGGATGCACCAAGTGGATTGCCGCCTATTTGAGGCATTAAACATCAAATTGACTTCATACCCAGAGCTGTCATTCCAAATCGACCGGCTTATCGAAGTAATCCCAAGGAAACCAAGGCGCTTCAAAAACAAGTGGAGGAATTGATGAGCAAAGGATACGTGAGGGAAAGTATGAGTCCTTGTGTTGTACCGATTTTGCTTGTACCAAAAAAGGATGGAACATGGCGAATGTGCATAGATTGTAGGGCTATCAACAACATAACGGTAAAGTATCGTCACCCTATACCTAGGTTAGATGACATGCTTCATGAATTACATGGTTCTTGCATATTTTCTAAAATTGATTTAAAAAGTGGGTATCATCAAATTCATATGCGGGAGGGTGATGAATGAAAAACGGCTTTTAAAACTAAATATGGTTTATATGAATGGTTGGTTATGCCGTTTGGACTCACAAATGCACCTAGCACTTTTACGCATTTAATGGATCATGTTTTACATGCTTTTATAGGAAAATTTGTTGTGGTATATTTTGACGACATCTTAATCTATAGCAAAAACCTAGGAGAGCATTTGGAACATTTAAAGTGTGTGCTAATTGTTTTAAGGAAAGAACAACTCTATGCTAATCTTAAGAAATGCACATTTTGTATGGATAGAGTTATTTTTCTTGATTTTGTGGTTAGTGCTAATGGGGTAGAAGTAGACGATGAAAAGATAAAAGCTATTAGGGATTGGCCGACACCTAAAAGCATAACGGAAATTAGGAGTTTTCATGGTTTGGCTAGTTTTTCTAGGCGATTTGTGAAGGATTTTAGCATTATCACCGCACCACTCATGGAAGTAGTTAAAAAGAGTGTAGGTTTTCATTGGGGTGATGAACAGGAACTTGCATTTAATACTATTAAAGGTAGATTGTGTGAAGCACCTGTTTTGGCATTACCTAATTTTGACAAAACATTCGAGATTGAGTGTGATGCATCAGGAATAGGGATTGGAACAGTTTTAATATAGGATCGGAGGCCTATTGCATACTTTAGTGAGAAATTGAGTGGAGCTGCTTTAAATTATCCTACATATGACAAAGAACTTTATGCACTTGTTCGAGCTTTGGAGACTTGGTAACATTATCTATGGCCGAAAGAGTTCGTAATACGCACCAATCATGAGTCACTAAATCACTTGTGGGGACAAGGTAAATTGAACAAGAGGCATGCACGGGGAATGGAATTCATTAAGACCTTTCTATGCGTCATTCGGTATAAACAAGGTAAGGAAAATGTGGTGGCGGATGCGTTGTCGCGAAGGTACGTATTGCTAACTACTCTTGATTCTAAGTTACTTAGGTTTGAACATATTAAGGAATTGTATGAAAAAGATGTTGAATTTTTGGATATTTATTTTTCATACATAAAAGGGGCGATTGATAGGTTCTTTAGGCACGAGGGGTATTTATTTCGGGAAAATAGGTTATGTGTTCCTAATTGTTCTATTCGAGAGTTGTTAGTAAGGGAGGCACGTAGTGGTGGATTGATGGGACACTTTGGGGTTCAAAAGACTTTAGATGTATTGAAGGAGCATTTTTATTGCCCTAAGATGAAAAGTGATGTTGAGTGAATTTGTAGTCGATGCATAGGTTGTAAAAAGGCTAAATCTAAGGTTTTACCACAAGGTTTGTACACCCTTTTACCTACACCTAGTGAGCCTTGGGTTGATATCTCGATGGACTTTATTTTAGGTTTACCTAGGACTAAGAGAGGTCGGGATTCTATTTTTGTGATGTAGATAGGTTCAGCAAAATGGCACATTTTATACCATGTCACAAAACTGACGATAACACGAACATTGCCGACTTATTCTTTAAAGAGATTGTGCATTTACATGGGGTTCCTAGAAGTATAGTGTCAGATCGGGATGTCAAATTTTTGAGTCACTTTTGGAGAGTTCTGTGGGGTAAGTCAGGCACTAAGTTACTATTTTTCACAACTTGTCACCCACAAACAGATGGGCAAACGGAGGTAGTGAATAGGACTATGACATAATTGTTACGCACAGTAATCAGTAAAAATTTGAAGAGTTGGGAGGAGTGTCTACCATTTGTTGAATTTGCCTACAATCGAGCTGTTCACTCTACTACATCATATTCTCCATTTGAAATTATATATGGTTTTAATCCACTAACTCCTTTGGATTTAATTCCTTTACCTGTGAATGAACGTGGTAGTTTAGATGGCAAAAAGAAGGCGGAATTGGTTAAGTCACTCCATGAAAAGGTAAAAGTGCAAATTGAAAACAAAAGTAAGTTGGTTGTGTCGCAGGTGAACAAAGGTAGGAAGCGCGTGACATTCGAGCCAGGAGATTAGGTTTTGGTGCACCTTAGGAAAGAGCGGTTTCCGAAGCAAAGGAAGTCCAAGTTGCAACTGAGGTGTGATGGTCCATTTCAAGTGATTGAAAAGATAAACGACAATACTTACAAGTTGGACCTTCCAGGTGAGTACAATATTTCGACTACTTTTAATGTATCTGATCTCTCTCTATTTGATGCAGGTTCAGATTCGAGGATGAATCTTTTTGAAGAGGGACGGGATGATGTGATCCAGGAGTCGAGCCCGACGAAGGCAAGTGCGAGACGAGACCCGTTGATAGTCAATGGCGGACCAATGATGAAATCAAGAGCAAATCAAGTGAAACAAGCGATGGGATTGCTCGTTCAAGAAACAATTGATGGAACCATGTTTGGGACTCAAAATGGAACAACTTTCATGTTTGGGTCGAAGGTCGAATCAACTTGGATCAATTTGTTATCAAGCGACGAAACGGGAGGCTGAAAATAAGCCTGTGCAGCCGCACAGGCAAAACACCATGCGGCCGTATAGTGGCATACTGAAACTTTAATTGGAATTTTTGTTGAACCATGCGGCTGTAGAGGCCAAAAAATTGGCTAATTTTCCAATTTTGGCAATTTTCCATATTTTGTTAGATTTTGATTCTTTTTCATATTTTGGAGATTATGCTCGACTTTTGCATGATTTTTACCTAGTTTTTAGGTTTAGTATAAATAGGAGTTTCCATTCAATTGTTAGAAACCTTTCACATTATTGATATTGAATTAAAAGTGAACCGTATTGTCTTCTCTTCATCGTTCTTCATTGAACAATTTCTAACTTATCAAGTGTTAACTTTTGGCGTTCAAACAATCGGATATAATTCTTGGATTGCGTGATCAAGGGGTCTTTCAAGCGTCGTTCTTGTTGGGTTTTTTGGTTCGACTTTCTTTTGGGTTAATCCTAAACTCTTGGATTAATTTGGCTTTCTTGGGTTTGTCAATCTCGTTGTGGGTTTCGTAGTCAACGTTGCTACGAGGTTCGCATCGTTACCCTCTTTAACAGTTTAAATTTCAAACAGTTTTCGCATCCAATTGACACTTGACAACAATGCAAGTATCTAACAACGTGTCAAAAAATTAGTATACAAATAACAAAGTTCAATCGATAAGAACCTTGCGAAATGTACGCTGTGATGTACACTTTAGCTTACACTTTTTCACTTGACATTACCCTGTTGTACAGTTTAAATTTAAAACAATTTTCCCACCCAATTAACACTTGACAACATTGCAAGTGTCAAGCAACAGGTCAAAAATCGGTGTACAAATAGCAAAGTTCAATCGGTAAGAAACGCAAGTGTCAAACAACACGTCAAAAATTAGTGTACAAATAGCAAAGTTTGGTCGGTAAGAACCTTGCTTCATGTACAGTTTGGTGTACACTTTGGTTTACACTTTACCACGTGACATTACCCTATTGGACAGTTTAATTTTAACAGTTTTCGTATCCGATTGAGACTTGACAACAATGCAAATGTTAAACAATGCGTCAAAAATCAGTGTACAAAAAGAAAAGTTCAATTGGTAAGAAGATTGCTACATGTACACTCTTGGTGTACACTTTAGTTTACGCTCTACCACGTGAAGTACCCTATTGAACAATTTAAATTTCAAACAGTTTTCCCATCCAATTGATACTTGACAACCATACAAGTGTTAAACAACGTGGTAACAATCAGTGTACAAATAACAAAGTTCAATCGGTAAAACCATGCTACCTGTACACTATGGTGTACACTTTAGTTTACACGATGCCACGTGACATTACCCTATTGGTCAATTTAAATTTCAAACAATTTTTCCATCCAATTGACACTTGACAACAATGCAAGTGTCAAATAATGTGTCAAAAATAAGCATACAAAGAGCAAAGCTCCATCGGTAAGGATCGTGCTACATTTATACTATGGTGTACACTTTAGTTTATAGTTCACCACATGACATTACCCTATTGGGCAGTTTAAATTTCAAACAGTTTTCCCATCCAAATGACACTTGACAACAACGCATGTGTCAAACATCGTGTCAAAAATAAGTGTACAAATAGTAAATTTCAATCGGAAAGAACCCTGCTTCATGTACACTATGGTGTACACTTTAGTTTACACTTTTCCACTTGATATTACCCCGTTGCACTGTTCAAATTTCAAACAGTTTTTCCATCTAATTAACACTTGACAACAATGCAATTGTCAAACGTGTCAAAAATCAGTGTACAAATAGCAAACTTCAATCCGTAAGAACCCTACTACATGTACACTATGGTGTACACACTTTAGTTTACACTTTTCCACGTGACATTACCCAGTTGGATAGTTTAAATTTCAAACTGTTTTTCTATCCAATTGATACTTGACAACAATGCAAGTGTCAAACAACATGTCAATAAAACAGTGTAAAATAACAAAGTTCAATTGGCAGAGACCATGCTACATGTACACTATGGTGTACACTTTAGTTTACACTTTGCCCCGTGACATTACCCTGTTGGACAGTTTAAATTTCAAACAGTCTTCCCATCTAATCAAAAGTTGACAACAAAGCAAGTGTCAAACAACGCGTCAAAAATTAGTATACAAATAGTAAAGTTCATTCAGTAAGAACCTTGCCACATGTACACTATGGTGCACAGTTTAGTTCACACTTTTCCACGTGACATTACCCTCTTTGAAAGATTATATTTCAAATAGTTTTCCCATCCAATTGACACTTGACAACAACGCAAGTGTCAAACAACGTGTCAAAAACCAGTGTACAAATAACAAAGTTCAAACAATAAGAACCTTCCGACGTGTACACTAAAGTGTACACTTTAGTTTACACTTTGCTTCTTGACATTACCCTGTTGGACAGTTTAACTTTCAAGCAGTTTTCCCTCCCAATTGACACTTGACAACATTGCAAGTGTCAAACAACGTGTCAAAAATTAGTGTACAAATAGCAAACTTCAATCCGTAAGAACCCTACTACATGTACACTATGGTGTACACACTTTAGTTTACACTTTTCCACGTGACATTACCCAGTTGGATAGTTTAAATTTCAAACTGTTTTTCTATCCAATTGATACTTGACAACAATGCAAGTGTCAAACAACATGTCAAAAATCAGTGTAAAATAACAAAGTTCAATTGGCAGGGACCATGCTACATGTACACTATGGTGTACACTTTAGTTTACACTTTGCCCCGTGAAATTATCCTGTTGGACAGTTTAAATTTCAAACAGTCTTCCCATCTAATCGAAAGTTGACAACAAAGCAAGTGTCAAACAAAGCGTCAAAAATTAGTATACAAATAGTAAAGTTCATTCAGTAAGAACCTTGCCACATGTACACTATGGTGCACACTTTAGTTCACACTTTTCCACGTGACATTACCCTCTTTGAAAGATTATATTTCAAATAGTTTTCCCATCCAATTGACACTTGACAACAACACAAGTGTCAAACAACGTGTCAAAAACCAGTGTACAAATAACAAAGTTCAAACAATAAGAACCTTGCGACGTGTACACTATAGTGTACACTTTAGTTTACACTTTGCTTCTTGACATTACCCTGTTGGACAGTTTAACTTTCAAGCAGTTTTCCCTCCCAATTGACACTTGACAACATTGTAAGTGTCAAACAACGTGTCAAAAATCAGTGTACAAATAGCAAACTTCAATCCGTAAGAACCCTACTACATGTACACTATGGTGTACACACTTTAGTTTACACTTTTCCACGTGACATTACTAGTTGGACAGTTTAAGTTACAAATAGTTTTCCTATCCAATTTACACTTGATAGCAATGCAATTGTCAAACAACATGTCAAAAATCAGTGTACAAATAATAAAGTTCAATCGGTAAGAACCTTGCCATATGTACACTATGGTGTACACTTTTGTTTACACTTTGTCACGTGACATTATCCTGTTGGACAGTTTAAATTTCAAACAGTCTTCCCATCTAATCGAAAGTTGACAACAAAGCAAGTGTCAAATAACGCGTCAAAAATTAGTATACAAATAGTAAAGTTCATTCGGTAAGAACCTTGTCACATGTACACTGTGGTGCACACTTTAGTTCACACTTTTCCACGTGACATTACCCTCTTTGAAAGATTATATTTTAAATAGTTTTCCCATCCAATTGACACTTGACAACAACGCAAGTGTCAAACAACGTGTCAAAAACCAGTGTACAAATAACAAAGTTCAAACAATAAGAACCTTGCGACATGTACATATAGTGTACACTTTAGTTTACACTTTGCTTCTTGACATTACCCTGTTGGACAGTTTAACTTTCAAGCAGTTTTCCCTCCCAATTAACACTTAACAACGTTGTAAGTGTCAAACAACGTGTAAAAAATCAATTTACAAATAGCAAAGTTCAATCGGTAAGAACCTTGCTACATGTACACTATGGTGTACACATTTTAGTTTGCACATTGCCACGTGACATTACTAGTTGGACAGTTTAAGTTACAAATAGTTTTCCTATCCAATTTACACTTGACAGCAATGCAATTGTCAAACAACATGTCAAAAATCAGTGTACAAATAATAAAGTTCAATCGGTAAGAACCTTGCCACAGGTACGCTATAGTGTACACTTTTGTTTACACTTTGTCACGTGACATTATCCTGTTGGACAGTTTAAATTTCAAACAGTTTTTTCCATCCAATTGACACTTGACAACAATGCATGTGTCAAACAACGTGTCAAAAATTAGTGTAAAAATAACAAAGTTCAATCGGAAAGAACCTTGCTTCATGTACATTATGGTGTACACTTTAGTTCACACTTTTCCACGTGACATTACCCTCTTTGAAAGATTATATTTTAAAAAGTTTTCCCATCCAATTGACACTTGACAACAACACAAGTGTCAAACAACGTGTCAAAAACCAGTGTACAAATAACAAAGTTCAAACAATAAGAACCTTGCGACATGTACACTATAGTGTACACTTTAGTTTACACTTTGCTTCTTGACATTACCCTATTGGACAGTTTAACTTTCAAGCAGTTTTCCCTCCCAATTAACACTTGACAACATTGTAAGTGTCAAACAACGTGTAAAAAATCAATGTACAAATAGCAAAGTTCAATCGGTAAGAACCTTGCTACATGTACACTATGGTGTACACATTTTAGTTTACACATTGCCACGTGACATTACTAGTTGGACAGTTTAAGTTACAAATAGTTTTCCTATCCAATTTACACTTGACAGCAATGCAATTGTCAAACAACATGTCAAAAATCAGTGTACAAATAATAAAGTTCAATCGGTAAGAACCTTGCCACAGGTACTCTATAGTGTACACTTTTGTTTACACTTTGTCAGGTGACATTATCCTATTGGACAGTTTAAATTTCAAACAGTTTTTTCATCAAATTGACACTTGACAACAACGCATGTGTCAAACAACGTGTCAAAAATTAGTGTAAAAATAACAAAGTTCAATCGGAAAGAACCTTGCTTCATGTACATTATGGTGTACACTTTAGTCTACACTTTGCCACGTTACATATTCATGTTGAATAGTTTAAATTTCAAATAGCTTTCCCATCCAATTGAAAGATGAAAACAATGCAAGTGTCAAACAACGCATTAAAAATCAGTGTACAAATAGTAATGTTCAATTGGTAAGAACCGTGAGACATGTACACTATGGTGTACACTTTATTTTACACTTTGCCACATGACATTACCTCGTTGGACTGTTTAAATTTCAAACTATTTTCCCATCTAATTGACACTAGACAACAATGCAAGTGTCAAACAACATATCAAAAATCAATGTACAAATAGCAAAATTCAATCGGTAAGAAATGCAAGTGTCGAACAATGTGTCAAAAATCAGTGTACACATAGCAAAGTTTAATCGGTAAGAACCTTGCTTTATGTACACTGTGGTGTACCCTTTGGTTTAGGCTTTGACACTTAAATTTCAAATAATTTTCCCATCCAATTCACACTTGACAACAATTCAAGTGTTAAAAAATGTGTCAAACATCAGTGTACAATTAGCAAAGTTCAATCAGTAAAAATCTTGCTTCATGTATACTATGGTGTACACTTTACTTTATACTTTGCCACATGACAATACCCTATTGGACAGTTTAAATTTCAAACAGTTTTTCCATCCAGTTGACACTTGAAAACTATGCAAGTGTCAAACAACGTGTAAAATATCAGTGTACAGATAACAAAGTTCAATCGGTAAGAACCTTTACTAAATGTACACTATGGTGTGCACTTCAGTTTACACTTTGCCACTTGCCATTAGCTTTTGGACAGTGTAAATTTTAAACTGTAATGCCCCAACCACTAGTGGACCGGAACGCTACTTACTTTACTTAGCTTAACCGGTGGTTTAGTAACAAGTGTATACGTTTTAGCAGAAGCTTACATCTTCGGATAATAATTTAAATAACAATACTTCAAATACTTTAAACAAAAACACTGAATCATTTTTCAAAACAGCAAAATGTAATTTATTTGAAGAAAACATAACTTGTTCTCGCATTCCACGTTATTCAAAACTTTAAAGAAATAACATTGAAAAACATTTCATAAAAATAAATCCAAATCACTTATTCACCAGATTTCCATGGGCTCGTTGCATCACTTTCCATCTTCTCCTCCATCCATGCCCGAGGTAGAATTCCTTCAATCTGTAAAGATGGAATTAAACCCCTGAGTTGAAAAACTCAATAGGTGTCTTAGGTGCATTCGTGATCAAGTTATATATTTCAAAATATTAACTTTATAACGTTTCATACATGTCGTACCCGGAGGCACCATTTGACAGGAAGGGATATGCCGTACCTGAGGGCACCATTTGACATACGAACATTAACATAGAGGGATATGCCGTACCAAAGTACCATTTGACATACAAACATTAACATGAATCGAAACTTATAACTTAACACGATTAAACACATTGCACCTCTACCTACTTTGATTGATGCTTTTGAAACTTTGAAAACTTGGATTGAAAACTTCGATGAAACTTGGACGTTGAAAGAAATGCACTCCTCTATGTTTGAAAACCGTAGAGAATTGATGCTTGAAAACACTTCTTAAACTTCTAGGAAAAATAGTTTCCTCTCTCTCTTTTTCTCTCTTGGAAACTCTTTCTTTAGTATGTAAAAGCTCTTGCTTTTGGTGTGAGAAAAATGAGGTCTCTATTTATAGGTAAATATCCCATAACTTAAAGCAAATGAAGGATTAAATTTCATTTAAGAGAGAAAACATGGGTGCCATTTAAGTTTGAGGTTAAATGCTTCAATTTAGTGGAGTTTTTATTGTAAAAAACGTGGGTGGCCCTTTGAGAAAAAAATTGATAAAAATAAATATTTAAATTCTAGAGAAAAACGAGAATTTCCATTTCAGGCAGCTTCGGTCGACCGGTTGTAGTCCGGTTGACACTACACAGCCTTCAGTTTTTCTATTATAACTTCTTCTCCTGATATCCGATTGAGGTAATTCAAAGTGCATTGGAAAGATAACTCAAAGAGCTACAAACTTTATTTAGATATCATTTTCCAAATCAAATGTTTCCTATGTCGAAAATGGGTCTCAAATGAGACTAAAAATCTGAAGTATACTTTAGTCATCCAATATTCATGTCTTAGTGCCACTAAAGTGTCTAGAATTATTTGGGGTTCTACATCCCCCACACCTTAATTAAAATTTCGTCCTCGAAATTTACCTTCTGATTGGGCGAATAGTGTTGGATACTTGTCTTTGGCTTCTTCTTCTTTTTCCCAAGTGACTTCTTCTACGCCGTGATGATTCCACTGTACCTTAACTAGCTGAATCTCTTTATTCCTTAGTTTATGCACTTTTTGATCCAATATCTTGATCGGTAGTTCCTCGTACGATAAATCTTTCTCTACCTCCAAGGTTCAATAACTCGCTACATGATTAGGATCATGTACATACTTCTTTATCATCGATATATGGAGCACATTGTGCACTGCCGATAATTCAGGTGACAAAGCTAGTCGGTAAGCCACATTTCCGACTCTATCAAGTATCTCGAAAGGTCCGATATACCGGGGTTGTAGCTTGCCTTTCTTTCCAAATCTAGGTACACCTTTCATCGGTGCTACTTTCAGAAACACTTTATCCCCAACTTGGAATTCTAAATCCTTCCTCCTTGTATCTGCATAGCTCTTTTGTCGATCCTGTGCTACCTTTATTCTTGCACGTATCTTATCAATTACCTCCACTGTCCTTTCAACTATTTCTGGTCCTGAAATTCTCTTTTCTCTGACTTCATCCCAATGAACAGGTGATCTACATCTTCTACCATACAGAGCTTCGTATGGTGCCATTCCAATAGTTGCTTGGAAACTGTTATTATAAGCGAACTCTATTAAAGGTAAGTATGACTCCCAATTACCTCCTAGATCCAAAACACATGTTCTCAGTATATCTTCCAAAGTTTGGATGGTCCTTTCAGACTGACCATTGGACTGAGGGTGATATGCTGTACTAAAGTTCAGCTTTGTTCTCATAGCTCCTTGTAGACTTTTCCAAAATTTGGACATGAACCTTGGGTCTCTATCTGACACAATTGATACAGGTACACCGTGTAATCTCACAACCTCTTTAATGTACAACTGTGCCAATTGGTCTAAACTGAATGTCATTTTCACTGGAAGAAAATGAACTGACTTCGTTAGTCGATCCACTACTACCCATATAGCATTATTTCCTCTTGTTGACTTCAGGAATCCAAACACAAAGTCCATCATGATATTTTCCCATTTCCATTCAGGTATATCTAGTGGATTTAACAATCCAGCTGATTTTTGGTGTTCTATCTTAACCTATTGACATACCATGCACTTCTGCACGTACAGCCCTATACTTCTTTTCATATTTCTCCACCAAAATGTATCTCGAAGATCTTGATATATTTTCGTACCACCGGGATGTGCGGTCTACGGGGTGGAATGAGATTCTTTCAATATCTCGTTTCTCAAGGCTTCACCCTTAGGCACGCAAATTCTTCGTCTAAATATCAGTATCTGATCCTCAGCTACTCCAAAGTCCTTTTTCTTATCGGTACCAACTTCATTCTTAATCTTCTGCAAAAATGAGTCTTTATTTTGTGCTTCTATAATTCGATCTCTAAGAGTAGGTCGAATTATTAAAACTGCTAGACGAGCAGTGACTTGTCCTGGTGTGGTAACCACTTCGATCTGCAACTTTTCCAAGTCCTTGACTAACTCCATTGAGAGGTGGGTAGTGACGTCAATTGTCCCATTGATTTTCTACTTAGAGCATCGGCCACAACATTAGCCTTACCCGGATGGTAGTGAATAGTGCAGTCATAATCGTTCACCAATTCCAATCATCGTCTTTGTCACATATTGAATTCCTTCTGTGTGAAGAAATACTTGAGACTTTTGTGATCTGTGTAGATATCACACTTTCGTCCATACAAGTAGTGTCGCTATATCTTCAAAGCGTGTACTACCGCTGCAAATTCTAAATCATGTGTCGGGTAGTTCTGCTCATGTTTCTTCAATTGTCTTGAAGCATAGGCTATCACTTTTCCATTCTGCATTAGTACATATCCCAATCCTCGCTTGGATGTGTCGCTGTATATAAGAAACCCTTTCGTACCTTCAGGTATTGTTAATACAGGTGCTAATATCAACTTCTGCTTAAGTTCTTGGAAACTTTAATTTTTATTTTTCCGTCCATTATAATTTTACTCCCTTCCTTGTAAGCTGTGTCATTGGTTCAGCTATTTTGTAGAATCCTTCTATGAATCTCTTATAATATCCAGTCAATCCTGAAAACTCCTTACTTCGCCAGCGTTTGTTGGTGCTTTCCAGTTGGTTACTGCTTCTACTTTTGCTGGATCTACTTCAATCCCTTGGGCAGTAACTACATGTCAAAGAAATCCAACTCGTTCAAGCCAAAACTCGAACTTCTTGAATTTGGCATACAACTTCTCCTTACGTAATACCTCTAAGGCTATTCTCAAGTGCTCTTCATGTTGCTCCTTACTCTTGGAATATATCATAATGTCATCGATGAAGACTATGACAAACTTATCCAAGTATTGATGAAACACTCGATTCATCAGGTCCATGAACACTCCAGGTGTATTGGTTAGCCCAAACGGCATCACCGTAAACTCGTAGTGTCCATATCGAGTTCTAAAAGCTGTCTTAGGTATATCCTTTGTTTCTACTTTCAGTTGATGGTATCCCGATCGTAAGTCGATCTTGGAAAATACCTTAGCTCCTTTCAGTTGATCTAACAGATCCTCGATCATTGGGAGTGGGTACTTATTCTTGATGGTTAATCAATTTATCTCCCTATAATCGATGCACATCCTCATGCTTCCATCTTTCTTCTTTACAAACAACACCGGCGCACCCCATGGAGATACGCTTGGTTGTATGATTTTTGTAACTGCTTCTTTAATTCTTCCAGTTCCTTTGGGGCCATTCGGTATGGGGCCTTAGATACTGGTGCCACCTCGGGAATTAGGTCTATGGTGAATTCCACTTGTCTATCGAGTGGAATACGAGATAGATCTTCTGGAAACACATCTACGAATTCCCGTACTATTGGTAGATCTTCAACCCTTATCGTCTCTTGTTTCCCTCCTAAGATACTTACTAGATATCCTTGACATGTTTCTTTTCTCAACATCTTCTTAGCTTGTAATGCTAATACTAGTCAAATAAGGGGTTGCATCTTCATTCCAAGGAACAAAAATGGTTCCTCTCTTGGTTTCTAAAATGATACTTCCATTTCCTTACATCGGATGGTGGCGTAATTACAACCTAACCAACCCATGCATAGTATTACTTCATAATCCTTCATTTCTATCATGTATAGGTTCACTTCCATTGGTTTTCCCTCAACTTCGATACTTACTGACTTGGCTATTCTATCATTATTCAAAGGGTTGCCCGAAGGAATACTAACTTCTAAAGTACCTTCCGACTTATCACAGGTAATACTTGATTTAGCCATAAAAGTTGTTGAAGCAAAGGAGTGTGTAGTTTCTGAATCAAACAATACATAAGCAGGTGTATTGGCTATCAGTAGAGTACCTGCTATGACATTAGAATTTTCCTCTGCATCCTGTTGAGTCAATGTAAAAACTCGTGCTTTCCCTTTCTGGTTCTGGTCGCTATTATCATCCTTCTTCTAGGTATGTGTAGGACAATCCCTAATGATATGTCCTAGCTTGCCACATCGAAAATAGACATTTTTCCCTTGTAAGCACTCGCCACGATGTGTCCTTCCACACTTAGAACAGGGCGCAATAATCGGCACAATGCTTTTGCTAGCATTGGCTTCGCCATTAGCTTTCTTGTTCTGCCACTTGCCTTTTCCCTTGTCCTGGCCATTTCATTTCCTTTTTCCCATGTTACTATTGTCCGGTTGATTGAACAGTTGACCATGTTGTTCGGCACTAGTCTTCTGGTACCAAATAGCATGAGCTCTTTCCAGCATTCCACGGTATGTGGTGAAGCGATGGGACATAAGTATCATGCTTATATCCGTGTTCAGCCCTTGTTCAAACATTCGTACCTTCTTATTTTTAGTATCCACCAGATGTGGAGCATACCTTGAAAGTTGATCAAACTTCCTCTCATACTCAGTCAGGGACATAGTCTTTTCCTTGAGTTGGAGGAATTCACTTTCTTTATGATCCCTCAAGGACTGGGGAAAGTACTTGTCCATTACTTCCCCTTCGAATTGCTCCCAAGTCAATTCTGTTTGTTGCTCAGGGGTCCTTGTCCTTGACATTGAGTCCTACCAGTGACTTGCATCACCAGAGAACATGAACTCAGCACACTGGACTTTCTGAGCGTCCGTGCACCCTATCAATCGGAATATACGCTCCAACTTGCGAAGCCACTCCTCGGCTGCAAGTGGATCAGCTGCTCCGTTGAAGGTAGGGGGCTTGTGCCTTCGAAATTACTCGACCACTGAAGCATGGTTTGAAACATTAGGAGCTAGTGGTAGGGGTTGAGCTTGGTTTGGGTTTTGCCTGCCCAGGTCTTGAACCGCTCAGAGGAGGTCTCTTATCAAGTTTTGGTTTGCGCGGGCCATTTCCTTTAGACAAAACATATGGTTCTTATTAGTTTGATTCTTCGAATACTAAAGCAAAGAAGATAGTATTTTATTTCTTGACATAAGGGAAGCTATTACAAGGATTTAAATCTAATCCCTATAAGTTCTATGGATCTTCTTTGGTGAAGCTTCATCTTCGGAGAAGTCTTTCGCCTCAGGTCTGGACTCTATGTCCATATCAACCTATGGCTCAAGCTCAGGATCATTCTCTAAATTATCCTCGGGTTCTTCTTTGGGATCTTCTTCCTCAGCCAAAGGTTCCTCCACAGGCTCCTCATGGATTATATCATCCCACAAATCAATCAGGGCATGGAAATACCTCTCAAACTCGAACAGGTTTAGGTTGCCTTCTAACATTTCATCTCTAAACATGACTCCCATATCTCCCCATTGAGGTTGGAGGGAGTGTATGAGGTTATTTATGGCCTCAATATGCGTGATCTCCATTCCAGCATTAACCGCCGTCATGCATCTCTTATAGATGTCATACACATGTTCGCTAAGCGGTCGGGTCGGATCAGTTACATAGTTTCATAGGAATGAATAGCAATTCTACAGTTCAATGCTTCTCTATATGCCCTAGCCGTTCTACAAGTCATATCTGTTGCATTTTCACATACATCATACTTTTTTTTGCTTAAAGAAAACATGCAAATATTTAAACTTTCATATCATGCAATTCCCTTTAAGCCCTTAGCTTTTGCCCAAGTCCATTACATATCTTTAAATAACACATCTTGTAAACATCCCGACCCCTAGTGCTACAGAACGCTACTTACTTTATTTAGCTTAACCGATGGTTTAGTAACAAGTGTATACGTTTTAGCAGAAGCTTACATCTTCGGATAATAATTTAAATAACAATACTTCAAATACTTTAAACAAAAACACTGAATCATTTTTCAAAACAACAAAAATGTTATTTATTTGAAGAAAACATAACTTGTTCTCGCATTCTGCGTTATTCAAAACTTTAAAGAAATAACATTGGAAAACATTTCATAAAAATAAATCCAAATCACTTATTGATCGGATTTTCATGGGCTCGTTGCATCACTCTCCATCTTCACTTCCATCCATACCTGAGGTAGATTTCCTTCAATCTGTAGAGATGGGATTAAACCCGTGAGTTGAAAAACTCAATAGGTGTCATAGGTGCATTCGTGATCAAGCTATACATTTCAAAACATTAACTTTATAACTTTTCATACATGCCGTACCCGGAGGTACCATTTGACATTATCCTATTGAGCAGTTTAAATTTCAAACCGTTTTCCCAATGAACTGATACTTCACAACAATAAAAGTGTCAAACAGCGTGTCAGAAATTAGTGTGCATATAGCAAAGTTCAATCGATAAGAACCTTGCTACATGTACACTATTGTGTACAATTTAGTTTACACCTTGCCAGTGACATTACCCCGTTGTACAGTTTAAATTTCAAACAGTTTTTCCATCCTATTGACACTTGAAAACAATGCAAGTGTTAAACAACATATCAAAAATCAGTGTAACTATAGCAAAGTTCAATCGATAAGAACCTTGCTGCAAGTACACTATTGTGTACACTTTAGTTTACACTTTGCATTGTGACAATACCCTATTGGACAGTTTAAATTTCAAATAGTTTTCCCATCCAATTAACACTTGACAACAATCTGAGTGTCAAACAACATGTCAAAAATTAGTGTACAAATAGCAAAATTCAATCGGCAAGAACCTTGCTTCATGTACACTATAGTATACACTTTAGTTTACACTTTGCCACGTGACATATCCCTGTTGTTCAATTAAGGTTTTAAACAGTTTTCCCACCCAAATGACCCTTGACAACATTGTAAGCGTCAAACAACGTGTCAAAAATCAGTGTACAAATAGTAAGGTTCAATCGGTAAGAACCTTGCAATATGTACACTATGGTGTACACATTAGTTTACACTTTGCCACGTGACATTACCCCGTTAGACAGTTTAAATTTCAAATAGTTTTTCCATCCAATTGACACTTGAAAATAATGCAAGTGCCAAACAATGTGTCAAAATCAGTGTAAATATAGCAAAGTTCAATCGATAAGAGGCTTGCTAAAAGCACACTGTGGTGTATAATTTAGTTTACACTTTGCCGTGTGACATTACCCTGTTGGACAGTTTAAATTTCAAATAGTTTTCCCATCCAATTGATACTTGACAACAATGCAAGTGTCAAACAACGTGTCAAAATCAATGTACAAATAGCTAAATTCAATCCGTAAGAACCTTATGTCATGTACACTATGGTGTACACTTTAGTTCACACTTTGCCACGTGACATATCCCTGTTGGTCAGTTTAAGTTTCAAATAGTTTTTCCATCGTATTGACACTTGAAAACAATGCAAGTGTAAAACAACGTGGCAAAAATCAGTGTATAAATAGTAAAGTTCAATCGATAAGAACCATGCTACATGTACCCTTTGGTATACACTTAGTTTACACTTTGTCATGTGTCATTACCCTGTTGGACGGCTTAAATTTCAAACAGTTTTTCCATCCAATTGATAATTGACAGCAATTCAAGAGTCGAACAATGTGTCCAAAATTAGTGTACAAATAGCAAGTTCAATCGATAAGAACCGCACTACATGTACACTATGGTGCACACTTTAGTTTACACTTTTTCAGGTGACATTACCCTGTTAAACAGTTTAAATTTCAAATAGTTTTCCAATCTAATTGACACTCGACAACAATGTAAGTATCAAAAATTAGTGTACAAACAGTAAAATTCAATCCGTAAGAACATTGCTTCATGTACACTATGGCGTTCACTTTATTTTGCACTTTGCCACGTGACATTACCCCGTTGGAAATTTTAAATTTCAAACTATTTTCCCATCCAATTGACACTTGACAACAATTCAAGTGTCCAACAATGTGTCCAAAATTAGTGTACAAATAGCAAAGTTCAATCGGTAAGAACCTTGCTACATGTACATTGTGGTGTACACTTTAGTTTACACTTTGCCATGTGACATTACCCTGTTGGACAATTTAAATTTCAAACAATTTTCCCATCCAATTGATAATTGACAACAATTCAAGAGTTAAACAACATGTCCAAAATCAGTATACAAATAGTAAAGTTCAATCGATAAGAACCGCACTACATGTATACTATGGTGCTCACTTTAGTTTACACTTTTCCATGTGACACTACCCTGTTAAACAGTTTAAATTTCAAATAATTTTCCAATCAAATTGACACTCGATAACAATACAAGTGTCAAATAACGTGTCAAAAATTAGTGTACAAATAGCTAAATTCAATCGGTGAGAACCTTGCTTCATGTACACTATGGTGTTCACTTTATTTTGCACTTTTCCACGTGACATTACTCCGTTGGAAAGTTTAAATTTCAAACTATCTTCTCATCCAATTGACACTTAACAACAATTCAAGTGTCAAACAACGTGTCCAAAATTAGTGTACAAATAGCAAAGTTCAATCGGTAAGAACTTTGGTACATGTACACTGTGGTGTACACTTTCGTTTACACTTTACCATGTGATATTACCATGTTGGACAGTTTAAATTTCAAACAGTTTTCCAATCCAATTGACACTTGGCATTAATGTAAGTGTCAAACAATGTGTCAAAAATAAGTGTACAAATAGCAAAATTCAATCGGAAAGAACCTTGCTTCATGTACACTACGGTGTACACTTTAGTTTACACTTTGCCACGTGACATATCCTTGTTGGTCAGTTTAAGTTTCAAATAGTTTTCCCACCCAATTGACACTTGACAACAATGCAAGTGTCAAACAACATGTTAAAAATCAGTGCACAAATACCGAAGTTCAATCGATAAGAACCTTGCGACATGTACACTATGGTGTACACATTAGTTTACACTTTGCCACGTGAAATTACCCCGTTGGAAAGTTTAAATTTCAAACAATTTTCCCATCCAATTGACACTTGAAAACAATAATAACGTGTCAAAAATCAATGTAAATATATCAAAGCTCAATCGATAGGAACCTTGCTGCAAGTACACTGTGGTGTACACTTTAGTTTATACTTTACTGTGTGACATTTTCCTGTTGGACGGTTTAAATTTCGAACAGTTTTCCCATCCAATTGACACTTGACAACAATGCAAATATCAAATAACGTGTAAAAAATTAGTGTACAAATAGCAAAGTTCAGTCGGTAAGAACTTTGCTACACGTACACTGTGGTGTACACTTTAGTTTACACTTTGCTATGTGACATTATCTTGTTGGACAGTTTAAATTTCAAACAATTTTCCAATCCAATTGACACTTGACAATAATGCAAGTGTCAAACAACGTATCAAAAATCAGCGTACAAATAGCAAAATTCAAACGGCAAGAACCTTGCTTCATGTACACTATGTTGTATACTTTAGTCTACACTTTGCCACGTGACATATCCCTGTTGGTCAGTTTAAGTTTCAAATAGTTTTTCCACCCATTTGACACTTAACAACAATGCAAGTGTCAAACAACATGTCAAAAATCAGTGTACGTGTAGCAAAGTTCAATCGGTAAGAACCTTGTGACATATACACTATGGTGTACACATTAGTTTACACTTTGCCACGTGACATTACCCCGTTGGACAGTTTAAATTTCAAACAGTTTTTCCATCTGATTGACACTTGAAAATAATATAACTGTCAAACAACGTGTCTGAAATCAGTGTAAATATAGCAAAGTTCAATCGATAAGAACCTTGCTGCAAGTACTCTGTGGTGTACACTTTAGTTTACACTTTGCCATGTGACATTACCCTGTTGGATAGTTTAAATTTTAAATAGTTTTTCCATCCAATTGTCACTTGAAAACAATGCAAGTATCAAACAATGTGTTAAAAATCAGTGTACAAATAGCAAAATTCAATCGGTAAGAACCTTGCTTCATGTACACTATGGTGTACACTTTAGTTTATGCTTTACCACGTGACATATCTCTACTGTTCAGTTTAGGTTTCAAATAGCTTTCCCACCGAATTGACACTTGATAACATTGCAAGTGTCAAACAACGTACCAAAAATCAGTGTACAAATAGTAAAGTTCAATCGGTAAGAACCTTGCAGCATGTACACTATGGTGTACACTTTAGTTCACACTTTGGCACGTGACATTACCCCATTGGACAATTTAAATTTCATACAGTTTTCCCACCCAATTGACACTTGATAACAAAGCAAGTGTCAAACGTGCCCAAAATAAGTGTACAAAAAGCAAAGTCCAATCGGTAAGAACCTTGCTACCTGTACACTATGGTGTACACACTTTAGTTTACACTTTGCCACGTAATGTTACTTTATTAGACAGTTTAAATTTTAAACCTTTTTTCCAATGAATTGATACTTGACAAGATGCAAGTGTCAAACAACGTGACAAAAATCAATGTACAAATATCGAAGTTCAATCGATACGAACCTTGCTACATGTACACTATGGTGTACACAATTTAGTTTACATTTTGTCACGTGACATTACCCTATTGGATAGTTTGAATTTCAACAAGTTTTCCTATCCAATTGATACTAGACAACAATGCAAGTGTAAAACAACGTGGTAAAAATTAGTGTACAACTAGTAAAGTTTAATCGGTAAGAACTATGCCACATATACACTTTGGTGTACACTTTAGCTTACACTTTGCCACGTGACATTACCCTGTTGGAAAGTTCAAATTTCAAATAGTTTTTTTCCATTCCAATTGATAGTTGACAACAGTTCAAGAGTCAAACAACGAGTCCAAAATCAGTGTACAAATAGCGAAGTTCAATCGATAAGAACCGCGCTACATGTACACTATGGTGTACACTTTAGTTTGCATTTTGCCACATGACATTACCCCATTGGACAGTTTAAATTTCAAATAGTTTTCCCATCCAATTGACACTTGACAACATTACAAGTGTCAAACAACGTGTCGAAAATCAGTGTCCAGATAGCAAAGTTCAATCGGTAAGTACCATGCTACATGTACACTATGGTGTACACTTTAGTTTGCATTTTGCCACATGACATTACCCCATTGGACAGTTTAAATTTCAAATAGTTTTCCCATCCAATTGACACTTGACAACATTACAAGTGTCAAACAACGTGTCGAAAATCAGTGTCCAGATAGCAAAGTTCAATCGGTAAGTACCATGCTACATGTACACTATGGTGTACACTTTAGTTTGCATTTTGCCACATGACATTACCCCATTGGACAGTTTAAATTTCAAATAGTTTTCCCATCCAATTGACACTTGACAACATTACAAGTGTCAAACAACGTGTCGAAAATCAGTGTCCAGATAGCAAAGTTCAATCGGTAAGTACCATGCTACATGTACACTATGGTGTACACTTTAGTTTGCATTTTGCCACATGACATTACCCCATTGGACAGTTTAAATTTCAAATAGTTTTCCCATCCAATTGACACTTGACAACATTACAAGTGTCAAACAACGTGTCGAAAATCAGTGTCCAGATAGCAAAGTTCAATCGGTAAGTACCATGCTACATGTACACTATGGTGTACACTTTAGTTTGCATTTTGCCACATGACATTACCCCATTGGACAGTTTAAATTTCAAATAGTTTTCCCATCCAATTGACACTTGACAACATTACAAGTGTCAAACAACGTGTCGAAAATCAGTGTCCAGATAGCAAAGTTCAATCGGTAAGTACCATGCTACATGTACACTATGGTGTACACTTTAGTTTGCATTTTGCCACATGACATTACCCCATTGGACAGTTTAAATTTCAAATAGTTTTCCCATCCAATTGACACTTGACAACATTACAAGTGTCAAACAACGTGTCGAAAATCAGTGTCCAGATAGCAAAGTTCAATCGGTAAGTACCATGCTACATGTACACTATGGTGTACACTTTAGTTTGCATTTTGCCACATGACATTACCCCATTGGACAGTTTAAATTTCAAATAGTTTTCCCATCCAATTGACACTTGACAACATTACAAGTGTCAAACAACGTGTCGAAAATCAGTGTCCAGATAGCAAAGTTCAATCGGTAAGTACCATGCTACATGTACACTATGGTGTACACTTTAGTTTGCATTTTGCCACATGACATTACCCCATTGGACAGTTTAAATTTCAAATAGTTTTCCCATCCAATTGACACTTGACAACATTACAAGTGTCAAACAACGTGTCGAAAATCAGTGTCCAGATAGCAAAGTTCAATCGGTAAGTACCATGCTACATGTACACTATGGTGTACACTTTAGTTTGCATTTTGCCACATGACATTACCCCATTGGACAGTTTAAATTTCAAATAGTTTTCCCATCCAATTGACACTTGACAACATTACAAGTGTCAAACAACGTGTCGAAAATCAGTGTCCAGATAGCAAAGTTCAATCGGTAAGTACCATGCTACATGTACACTATGGTGTACACTTTAGTTTGCATTTTGCCACATGACATTACCCCATTGGACAGTTTAAATTTCAAATAGTTTTCCCATCCAATTGACACTTGACAACATTACAAGTGTCAAACAACGTGTCGAAAATCAGTGTCCAGATAGCAAAGTTCAATCGGTAAGTACCATGCTACATGTACACTATGGTGTACACTTTAGTTTGCATTTTGCCACATGACATTACCCCATTGGACAGTTTAAATTTCAAATAGTTTTCCCATCCAATTGACACTTGACAACATTACAAGTGTCAAACAACGTGTCGAAAATCAGTGTCCAGATAGCAAAGTTCAATCGGTAAGTACCATGCTACATGTACACTATGGTGTACACTTTAGTTTGCATTTTGCCACATGACATTACCCCATTGGACAGTTTAAATTTCAAATAGTTTTCCCATCCAATTGACACTTGACAACATTACAAGTGTCAAACAACGTGTCGAAAATTAGTGTACAAATAGCAAAGTTCAATCGGTAAGAACCTTGCAACATTTACACTATGGTGTACACTTTAATTCACACTTTGACATGTGACATTACACTGTTGGACAGTTTAAATTTCAAATAGTTTTTCCATCCAATTGACACTTGACAACAATGCAAGGGTCAAACGTGCCAAAAATAAGTGTACAAATAGCAAAATCCAATCAGTAAGAACCTTGCTACCTATACACTGGTGTACACACTTTAGTTTACACTTTGCCACATATCGTTACCCTATTGGAGAGTTTAAATTTCAAACTGTTTTCCCAACGAACTGACACTTGACAACAATACAAGTGTCAAACATCAGTGTACAAATAGCAAAGTTCAACCGGTAAGAACATTGCTACATGT
Organism: Olea europaea var. sylvestris; assembly: GCF_002742605.1. Taxonomy (NCBI): domain Eukaryota; kingdom Viridiplantae; phylum Streptophyta; class Magnoliopsida; order Lamiales; family Oleaceae; genus Olea; species Olea europaea. Next base: position 439,183 of record NW_019265079.1, read on the forward strand.
ACACTATGGTGTACACAGTTTAATTTACACTTTTTCACGTGACATTACCCTGTTGCATAATTTGAATTTTAGCAAGTTTTTCTATCCAATTGACACTCGACAACAATGCAAGTTTAAAACAACATGGCAAAAAGTAGTGTGCAAATAGCAAAGTTCAATCGGTAAGAACCATTCTACATGTACACTTTGGTGTACAATTTAGTTTACACTATGTCACATGACATTACCCTGTTGGACAGTTTAAATGTCAACCAGTTTTCCTATCCAATTGACACTTGACAAAAATGCAAGTGCCAAACAACGTGTCCAAAATCATTATACAAATAGCAAAGTTCAATTGATAAGAATCGCGGTACATGTACACTATTGTGTACACTTTAGTTTTCACTTTGCCACGTGACATTGTCCCATTGGACAGTTTAAATTTCAAGCAATTTTTCCATCCAATTTAAACTTGACAACAATGCAAGTGTCGAACAACGTGACAAAAATTAGTGTACAAATAGCAAAGTTCAATAGGTAAGAACCTTGCATCAAGTACAATATGGTGTACACTTTAGTTTACACTTTGCCACGTGACATTACCCTATTGGACAGTATAAATTTCAAAATATTTCCCCATCCAATTGACACTTGACAACAATGCAAGTGTTAAACAACGTGTTAAAAATTGGTGTACAAATAGTAAAATTCAACCGGTAAGAACCTTGTTTCATGTACACTATGGTGTACACTTTAGTTTACGCTTTGCCATGTGACATATCTCTATTGTTCAGTTTAGGTTTCAAATAGTTTACCCACCTAATTGACACTTGACAACATTACAAGTGTCAAACAAAGTGTCAAAAATTAGGGCACAAATAGCAAAGTTTAATTGGTAAGAACCTTGCAACATGTACGCTATGGTGTACACTTTAGTTCACACTTTGCCACGTGACATTACACTATTGGACAATTTAAATTTTAAACAGTTTTCCTACCCAATTGACACTTGACAACAATACAAGTCTCAAACGTGCCAAAAATAAGTGTACAAATAGCAAAGTCTAATCGGTAAGAACCTTGCTACATGTACACTATGGCGTACACACTTTAATTTACACTTTACCACGTGTCGTTACCCTATTGGACAGTTCAAATTTCAAGCTGTTTTCCCAACGAATTAATACTCAACAACAATGCAAGTGTCAAACAACGTGTCAAACATTAGTGTACAAATAGCAAAATTCAATCGGTAAGAAACCTTGCTACATGTACACTATGGTGTACACACATTAGTTGACATTTTCTCACGTGACATTGCCCTGTTGCATAGTATGAATTTCAACAAGGTTTCCAATCCAATTGACACTTGACAACAATGCAAGTGTAAAACGTGGCAAAATTTAGTGTACAAATAGGAAAGTTCAATCAATAAGAACCATTTTACATGTACACTTTGGTCTATAATTTAGTTTACACTTTGCCACGTGACATTACCCTGTTGGACAGTTCAAATTTCAAACAGTTTTTCCAGCCAATTGACACTTGACAACAATTCAAGAGTCAAACAAAGTTTCCAAAATCAGTGTAAAAATAGCAAAGTTCAATCGATAAGAACCGCGCTACATGTACACTTTAGTTTACACTTTACCATGTGACATTATCCCATTGGACCGTTAAAATTTCAAACAGTTTTCCCATTGAATTGACACTTGACAACAATGCAAGTGTCGAACAATGTGTTAACAATCAATGTACAAATAGCAAAGTTCAATCGATAAGAACCTTGCTTCTCGTACACTATGGTGTACGCTTCAGTTTATACTTTGTCACGTGACATATCCCCATTGGACAGTGTAAATTTTAAACAGTTTTCCCATCCAATTGACACTTAACAATGATGCAAGTGTCAAACAACGTGGTAAAAATCAGTGTACAAATAGAAATGTTCGATCGGTAAGAACATTGCTACATGTGCACTATGGTGTACACACTTTAGTTTACACTTTGTCGTGTGACATTACCAAGTTGTACAGTTTAAATTTCAACAAGTTTTCCTATCCAATTGATACTTGAAAAAAATGCAAGTGTCAAACAACGAGGTAAAATCAGTGTACAAATAGCAAAGTTCAATCAGTAAGTACCATTCTACATGTACACTTTGGTGTACACTTTAGTTTACACTTTGCCACATGACATTACTTTGTTTGACGTTTTAAATTTCAAATAGTTTTCCCAACCAATTGACACTTAGCAACAATTCAAGGGTCGACAACGAGATGAAAATTAGTGTACAAATAGCAAAGTTCAATCAGTAAGAACCTTGTACACTATGGTGTACACTTTTTACACTTTGCCACGAAACACTACCTCGTTGGGCAGTTTAAATTTCAAAATAGTTTTTCCATCCAATTGACACTTGACAATAATGCAAGTGTTAAACAACGTATCAAAGATCTGTGTACAAATAACTAAGTTTAATCGGTAAAAACCTTGCCGTATGTACAATATGATTTACACTTTAGTTTGCACTTTGCCATGATACATTACCCTATTGCAAAGTTTAAATTTCAAAAAATTTTCCAATCCACATGACAACAATGCAAGTGTCAAACAAGGTGTCAAAAATCAGTGTACAAATAGAAAAGTTCAATCGATAAGAACTCTGCTACACGTACACTATGGTATACACTTTAGTTTTCACTTTGCCACGTGACATTACCCAGTTGGACAGTTTAAATTTTTAACAATTTTTCCATCCAATTGACACTTTACAACAATGCAAGTGTCAAACAATGTATCAAAAATCAGTGTACAAATAGCAAAGTTCAATCGGTAAGGACCATGCTACATGTACACTATGGTGTACACTTTACTTTACACTTTACCACATGACATTACCCTGTTGGACAGTTTAAATTTCAAAAAATTTTACCATCCAATTGACACATGACATCAATGCAAGTGTCAAACAATGTGTCAAAAAATAGTGTACAAATAGCAAAGTTCAATCGGTAAGGACATTGTCACATGTACACTATGGTGTACACTTTAGTTTACACGTTGCCACGTCACATTACCCTATTCGACTGCTTAAATTTCAAAGAGGTTTGCCATGCAATTGACACTTGGTAACAATACAAGGGTAAAAAAATGTGTAAAAATCAGTGTAAAAATAGCAAAGTTCAATCGGTAAGAACATTGCAACATGTACACTATGGTGTGCACTTTAGTTTACACTTTGCCAAGCGACATTAACTGGTTGGACAGTTCAAATTTCAAACAGTTTTTCCAGCCAATTGACACTTGACAACAATTTAAGAGTCAAACAATGTGTCCAAAATCAGTGTAAAAATAGCGAAGTTCAATCGATAAGAACGGCGCTACGTGTACACTATGGTGTGCACTTTAGTTTACACTTTGCCACGCGACATTAACCGGTTGGACAGTTCAAATTTCAAATAGTTTTCCCAGCCAATTGACACTTGACAACAATGCAAGTGTCGAACAACATGTTAAAAATTAGTGTACATATAACAAATTTCAATAGGAAAGAACTTTGCTTCTAGTACACTATGGTGTACACTTTAGTTTACACTTTGCCACGTGACATTACCTTGTTGGACAGTTCAAATTTTAAATAGTTTTCACAACCAATTGACACTTGACAACAATGCAATTGTCAAACAACGTGTCAAAAATATGTGTACAAATCGCAAAGTTCAATCGGTAAAAACTTTGCGACATGTACACTATGGTGTACACTTTACTTTACACTTTGCCACGTGACATTACCCTGTTGGACAGTTCAAATTTTAAATATTTTTCGCAAGCAATTGACACTTGACAACAATGCAATTGTCAAACAACGTGTCAAAAATATGTGTACAAATCGTAAAGTTCAATCGGTAAGAACCTTGCTACATGTACACTATGGTGTACGCACTTTAGTTTACACTTTGCCACGTGACAATACCCTGTTGGACAGTTTAAATTTCGAACAATTTTCCTATCCAATTGACACTTGACAACAGTGCAATTGTCAAACAACGTGTCAAAAATTAGTGTATAAATAGCAAAGTTCAATCGGTAAGTACCATGCTACATGTACACTTTAGTTTACGCTTTGCCAAGTGACATTACTCTGTTGGACATTTTAAATTTCAAATAGTTTTCCCAACCAATTGACACTTGGCAACAATTCAAGTGTCAAACAACGAGACGAAAATCAGTGTACAAATAGCAAAGTTCAATCGGTAAGAACCTTGCTACATGTACATTATGGTGTAGACTTTTTACACTTTGCCACGAAACACTACCTCGTTGGACAGTTTCAATTTCAAAACAGTTTTTCCATCCAATTGACACATGACAACGATGCAAGTGTCAAACAACGTGTCAAAAATCAGTGTACAAATAACTAAGTTTAATCGGTAAGGACCTTGCTACATGTACACTATGGTGTACGCACTTTAGTTTACACGTTGTCACGTCACATTACCTTTCCATCCAATTGACACTTGACAACAGTGCAAGTGTCAAACAACGAGACGAAAATCAGTGTACAAATAGCAAAGTTCAATCGGTAAGTCCCATGCTACATGTACACTATGGTGTACGCACTTTAGTTTACACGTTGTCACGTCACATTACCTTTCCATCCAATTGACACTTGACAACAGTGCAAGTGTCAAACAACGAGACGAAAATCAGTGTACAAATAGCAAAGTTCAATCGGTAAGTCCCATGCTACATGTACACTATGGTGTACGCACTTTAGTTTACACGTTGTCACGTCACATTACCTTTCCATCCAATTGACACTTGACAACAGTGCAAGTGTCAAACAACGAGACGAAAATCAGTGTACAAATAGCAAAGTTCAATCGGTAAGTCCCATGCTACATGTACACTATGGTGTACGCACTTTAGTTTACACGTTGTCACGTCACATTACCCTATTCGACTGATTAAATTTCAAAGAGTTTTCCCATGAAGTTGACACTTGGCAACAATGTAAGGGTCAAAAACGTGTAAAAATCAGTGTAAAAATAGCAAAGTTTAATTGGTAAGAACCTTATAACATGTACACTATGGTGTACACGTTAGTTTACACTTTGCCACGCGACATTAACCTGTTGGACAGTTCAAATTTTAAATAGTTTTCCCACCCAATTGACACTTGATAACAATGCAATTGTCAAATAACGTGTCAAAAATCAGTGTAGAAATAGGAAAGTTCAATCGGTAAGAACCTTGCAACATGTACACTATGGGATATAATTTAGTTCATAGTTTACCACGTGATATTATCCCGTTGGACAGTTTAAGTTTCAAATAGTTTTCCCATCCAATTGACACTTGACAACAATGTAAGCGTCAAACAACATGTCAAAAATCAGCGTACAAAGAGCAAATTTCAATTGGTAAGAACCTTGCTACATGTACACTATAGTGTACACTTTAGTTTGCACTTCACCATGTGACATTACCCTGTTCAACAATTTAAATTTCAAAGAGTATTCCCATGCAATCGACACTTGACAACAATACAAGTGTCAAAAAATGTGTCCAAAATCTGTGTACAAATAGCAAAGTTCAATCGGTAACCTTGCGACATTTACACTATGGTGTAAACATTAGTTTACACTTTACCACGTGGCATTACCCTGTTGGACAGTTCAAATTTTAAATAGTTTTCGCAATCAATTGACACTTGACAACAATGCAATTGTCAAACAACGTGTCAAAAATATGTGTACAAATCGCAAAGTTCAATCGGTAAAAACTTTGCGACATGTACACTATGGTATACACTTTACTTTACACTTTGCCATGTGACATCACCCTGTTGGACAGTTTAAATTTCAAACAGCTTTCCCACCCAATTGACACTTGATAACATTGCAAGTGTCAAACAACGTGTCAAAAATCGGCTTATAAAGAGAAAAGTTCAATCGGTAAGAACCTTGCTACATGTACACTATGGTGTATGCACTTTAGTTTACACTTTGCCACGTGACAATACCTTGTTGGACAGTTTAAATTTCGAACAATTTTCCTATCCAATTGACACTTGACAACAGTGCAAGTGTCAAACAACGTGTCAAAAATTAGTGTATAAATAGCAAACTTCAATCGATAAGAACCTTGCTACATGTAAACTATGGTGTCCACATTTGTTTACACATTGCCACGTGACATTATCCTGTTGGACAGTTTAAATTTCAAATAGTTTTTCCATCCAATTGACACTTGACAGTAATGCAAGTGTAAAACAACGTATCAAAAATCAGTATGCAAATAACAAAGTTCAATCAGTAAGGACTGTGCTACATGTACATTATGGTGTATACTTTAATTTACACTTTGCCACGTGACATTACCCTGTTGGACAGTTTAAATTTCAAAAAAATTTCCATCCAATTGACACTTGACAACAATACAAGTGTCAAACAACGTGTCAAAAATCGGTGTACAAATAACAAAGTTCAATCGGTAAGAACCTTACGACATGTACACTATGGTGTACACTTTAGTTTACACTTTGCCTCTTGACATTACCCTATTGGATAGTTTAAATTTCAAACAGTTTTCCCATCCAATCAACACTTGACAACAATGCAAGTATCAAACAACATGTCAAAAAGCAGTGTACAAATAGCAATGTTCAATCGGTAAGAACCTTGCGACATGTACACTACGATGTACACTTTAGTTCACACTTTGCCATGGGACATTACCCGATTGGACAGTTTAAATTTGAAATAGTTTTCTAATCCAATTGACACTTGACAAGAATGTAAGTGTCAAAGAACGTGCCAAAAATCATAGCATAAATAACAAAGTTGAATCGGTAAGAAACTTGCTATATGTACACTATGGTGAACACTTTTGTTTACACTGTGCCAAGTGACATTACCCAATAGGACAGTTTAAATTTCAAATAATTCTCCCATCCAACTAACACTTGACAACAATACGAAGGTCAAACAGCGTGTCAAAAATCAGTGTATAAAGAGTAAAGTTCAATCGCTAAGAACGTTGCTACATGTACACTATGGTGTGCACATTTGTTTACACTTTGCCATGTGACATTATCCTATTGGACCGTTTAAATTTCAAATAGTTTTTCCATCCAATTGACACTTGGCAGTAATATAAGTGTCAAACAACATGTTAAAAATCAGTGCACAAATAGTAAAGTTCAATCGGTAATGAACATACTACATGTACACTATGGTGTACACTTTAGTTTCACTTTGCCACGTGACATTATCCTATTGGACAGTTTAAATTTCAAACAGTTTTTTTATCCAATTGACACTTGACAACAATGCAAGTGTCAAACAATGTGTCAAAATTCAGTATATAAATAGCAAAGTTCAATCAATAAGAACCTTCCTAAATGTACACTATGGCGTACACATTTGTCTACACTTTGCCATGTGACATTATCTTGTCCGCCAGTTTAAATTTCAAACAATTTTTGATATGATCCAGGAGTCGAGCCCGACGAAGGCAAGTGCGAGACGAGACCCGTTGATAGTCGATGGCGGACCAATGACGCGATCAAGAGCAAAGCAAGTGAAACAAGCGATGGGATTGCTCGTTCAAGAAACCATTGATGGAACCATGTTTGGGGCTCAAAATGGATCAACTTTCATGTTCGGGTCGAAGGCCGAATCAACTTGGATCAATTTGTTATCAAGCGACGAAACCGGAGGCTGAAAATAAGCCTGTGTGGCCGCACAGGCAAAACACCTTGCGGCCGCACAGTGGTATACCGAAACTTTAATTGGAATTTTTTTTGAACCATGCGACCGCATGGAAATACACCATGCGGCCACACAGGCAAAAAATTTGGCGAATTTTTCAATTTTGGCAATTTTCCATATTTTGTTAGATTTTGATTCTTTTTCATATTTTGGAGATTATGCTCGACTTTTGCACAATTTTTGCCTAATTTTTAGATTTAGTATAAATAGGAGTTTCCATTCAATTGTTAAAAACCTTTGACATTATTGATATTGAATTAAAGTGAAGCGTATTGTCTTCTCTTCATCGTTCTTCATTAAACAATTTCGAACTTATCAAGTGTTAACTTGTGGCGTTCAAACAACCGGATTTAATTCTTGGATTACGTGATCAAGGGGTCTTTCAAGCGTCGTTCTTATTGGGTTTTTTGGTCCGACTTTCTTTTGGGTTAATCCTAAGCTCTTGGATTAATTTGGCTTTCTTGGGTTCGTCAATCTCGTTGTGGGTTTTGTAGCCAACGTTGCTACGGGGTTCGCATCAGTTGGTATTAGAGCTTTGGCTCCAAACTAATTGAAGGTTATATCTTTTCTTTATTTGTTTGGGTCGTTAATTTTTCTTTCTTAGTTTTTCTTCATTCTTATTTTCTTTTCATCGTTTTGTTGAGTTGTTGGTAGTTTACTCACCTTCTTTCATCAAGGAGTAAAAAAAAAAAAGGATTTTTGTACATTCGAGGTACTGTTCATCTATATATATATAATTTTGATATCATTGTTTGATTTTGTGTTTTTTTCTACCAACAACAATTCCTACATTATGTTTGATTTTTGGGATACTCAATTGGGTTCGAGTCTTTCATTCTTCTTTTGAGTCTATTCACATATTTGTGTCAAAGCATTCATCTATTCCACTTATTCAAGTCCTTTGAGTCTCGTGGTCTTTGATTAATATTCGGTTTGTTTGAATTGCCGGTAAAACAATTGATTTAGTTCACTTGGTTCTTTGAAGTGCTTGGAGGGAGATTTTGAGTGGTAAAAGGCCGAGTGGTGAGTTTAATAGAGGGAAAAAGCCATAGTGAGTGTTTTCTGAGTGAAATCTTTGTGAGGCATAAAAAAATTGGGTGATATGATGTCGGAAAGAGAAGGTTCTAATTCAAGCCCAAACGGTAATGACAACAATGCATCGGATGACATGATAAGGAGGTTTGAAAGGGTACTTGGTGATGTTAGGGAGAAGGTGGATAGGCAATGGGAGTGGATGGCACAAATGGGTACTACAATTGCTAATCTTAGCCGGGGACAAGTGGAGATATCTAATGCTAGGGGGTTGGGTAGGCATGAATCTAGGAGAGGAAGGAGGGATGAGTATCGTAGTGATAAAGATGATTTTGATGAAAATGACATTGATATGGGTCGAGCGAGGCATAGGGGGTGATAGGATGGAAAGACGGGGTAGGAATAACTTGGGAGATGAAGTAGATGGAAATATGGGGAGTATTAAAATGACTATTCCGCAATTTAAGAGGAGAAGCGATCTGGAAGCATATTTAGATTGGGAAAGGACGGTTGAGATGATTTTTGAGTGCTATAATTATTCAGAGGAGAAAAAGGCAAAATTGGCGGTTCTTGAATTCGTGGATTACGCGATATCTTAGTGGGATCAAGTACTGACATCACGACGTAGGGGTCGGGAAAGGCCAATTAGCACTTGGGATGAGTTGAAGATGTTGATGAGGAGGAGGTTTGTTCTGAGTCACTATTATAGGGAAATCCATCAAAAATTGCAAGGTTTGTACCAAGGATCGAAAAGCGTAGAGGATTATCACAAGGAGATGGAAATTCTTATGATTCGGGCTACTGTGGAGGAAGATCGGGAAGCTACCATGGCACGGTTCTTGAATGGTTTAAATTGGGATATTGCAAATGTTGTAGAGTTGCAACACTATGTGGAAATTAGGACATGTTACATGTGGCAATGAAGGTCGAGAGGCAATTGAAGAGGAAGGGGACATCTAAGCAACCGTTAGGTACTTCGGCTCCTAATCCAACAAGGAAATCGAAGTGGGATGAAAATAACAAAAAGGGGCTGCACCTAGAGGTAAAAATGATTGGCAAAAGGGCAAGGATGAAAATGCTAGCAAACTAATATCAAAACCGGAGGCACAACCGTCGCGCAATCGGGACATCAAATGTTTTTGGTGTTTGGGAACGGGGCATATTGCTTCTCAATGCCCAAACAAATGGGCGATGGTGTTGCGGGATAATGGAGAGATTGTGAGCGATAGTGATGGCGAATTTGATGACATGTCGGCGTTGGAGGGTGTTAGTGAAGAAGAAAACATTGAAGGGCCGGTTGGGGATCTATTAGTCACAAGCGAGCTTTCACTACTCACGTCAAAGCGGATGACTTGGAGTTCCAACGGGAGAACATTTTCCACACTCGATGCCATGTCAACAATACGGTATGTAGTGTTATAATTGATGGTGGTAGTTGCACTAATGTAGCTAGCGCATCACTTGTAGAAAAATTGGGTTTAACATTGTTGAGACACCCGAGACCTTATAAATTGCAATGGTTGAATGAGAGTGGCGAGGTGAGGGTGAATCGAAGGGTGTTACTTAATTTGTCAATTGGGAGTTATAAGGACGAGTTAGTGTGTGATGTAGTACCAATGCAAGCGGGACATATTTTATTGGGGCGACCATGGCAATACGATAGGAAGGCTATGCATGATGGGTACAAAAATCGATATAGTTTCATTAAGGATGGAAAGACCATCACTCTTGTGCCATTAACACCGTGCAAGTCTATGAGGACCAATTAAAGTTGAGACGTGAGGAAGAGAGGAGAGAAAAAGAGTTAGAAAAAATGAGAGCAAATAATGAGTTGGAGAAAAAGAGAGAAAATGTTGAGATAGCCATTAGAGAGAAAAAGAGAGAGAAAAGAGAGAGAGTGCCCCGAGAGAAGAGAGAAAACACGATCGAATTTCTTTGTAAAAGAGAGTGATTTGAGAAGGGCAGTAGTTGAGAGAAAAGATATTATCTTGTTCGTTTATAAGGAATCACTCCTCAATTTTGAGGAAACTAACCCACCCCTCCCTCGTTTGGCTAAGTCTTTGCTGCAAGAATTCGACGATGTATTTTCGGAGGATGCACCAAGTGGATTGCCACCTATTCGAGGCATTGAACATCAAATTGACTTTATACCCAAATCGACCGGCTTATCGAAGTAATCCCAAGGAAACCAAGGAGCTTAAAAAACAAGTGGAGGAATTGATGAGAAAAGGATACGTGAGGGAAAGTATGAGTTCTTGTGCGGTACTGGTTTTACTTGTACCAAAAAAGGATGGAACATGGCGAACATGAGTAGATTGTAGGGCTATCAATAACATAATGGTAAAGTATCGTCACCCTATACCTAGGTTAGATGACATGCTTGATGAATTACATGGTTCTTGCATATTTTCTAAAATTGATTTAAAAAGAGGGTATCATCAAATTCGTATGCGGGAGGGTGATGAATGGAAAACAGCTTTTAAAACTAAATATGGTTTATATGAATGGTTGGTTATGCCGTTTGGACTCACAAATGCACCTAGCACTTTTATGCGTTTAATGAATCATGTTTTACGTGCTTTTATAGGAAAATTTGTTATGGTTTATTTTGACGACATCTTAATCTATAGCAAAAACCTAGGAGAGCATTTGGAACATTTAAAATGCGTGCTAATTGTTTTAAGTAAAGAACAACTCTACGCTAATCTTAAGAAATTCACGTTTTGTATGGATAGAGTTATTTTTCTTG
>NW_019265079.1:450799-451031 GCF_002742605.1 Olea europaea var. sylvestris
GAGCAGTTTTAATACAGGATCAGAGGCCTATTGCATACTTTAGCAAGAAATTGAGTGGAGCTACTTTAAATTATGCTGCATATAACAAAGAACTTTATGCACTTGTTCGAGCTTTGAAGACTTGGCAACATTATCTATGGCCGAAGGAGTTTGTAATACACACCGATCATGAGTCACTAAAGCACTTGCGGGGACAAGGTAAATTGAACAAGAGGCATGCACGGTGGATGAA
>NW_019265079.1:451384-477726 GCF_002742605.1 Olea europaea var. sylvestris
TTTAGATGTATTGAAGGAGCATTTTTATTGGCCTAAGATGAAAAGTGATGTTGAGCGAATTTGTAGTTGATGCATAGGTTGTAAAAAGGCTAAATCTAAGGTTTTACCACAAGGTCTGTACACACCTTTACCTACATCTAGTGAGCCTTGAGTTGATATCTCGATGGACTTTGTTTTGGGTTTACCAAGGACTAAGAGAGGTCGGGACTCTATTTTTGTGGTTGTAGATAGGTTCAACAAAATGACACATTTTATACCATGTCACAGAACTGACGATGCCACGAACATTGCTGAGTTATTCTTTAAAGAGGTTGTGCGTTTATATGGGGTTCCTAGAAGCATAGTGTCGGATCGGGATGTCAAATTTTTGAGTCACTTTTGGAGAGTTTTGTGGGGTAAGTTAGGCACTAAGTTACTATTTTCCACAACTTGTCACCTACAAACAGATGGGCAGACCGAGGTAGTGAATAGTACTATGACACAACTGTTACGCACAGTAATCAATAAAAACTTGAAGAGTTGGGAGGAGTGTCTACCATTTGTTGAATTTGCATACAATCGAGCTATTCACTCTACTATGCCATATTCTCCATTTGAAATTGTATATGGTTTTAATCTACTAACTCTGGATTTAGTTCCTTTACCTATGAATGAACGTGGTAGTTTAGATGGCAAAAAGAAGGCGGAATTGGTTAAGTTACTCCATGAAAAGGTAAAAGCGCAAATTGAAAACAAAAGTATGTTGGTTGCATCGCAGGCGAACAAAGGAAGGAAGCGCGTGACATTCGAGCCAGGAGATTGAGTTTGGGTGCACCTTAGAAAAGAGCAATTTTCGGAGCAAAGGAAGTCCAAGTTGCAACCGAGGGTGATGGTCCATTTCAAGTGATTGAAAAGATAAACGACAATGCTTACAAGTTGGACCTTCCAGGTGAGTACAATGTTTCGGCTACTTTTAATATATCTGATCTCTCTCTGTTTGATGCAGGTTCAAATTCGAGGACGAATCCTTTCGAAGAGGGGGGGATGATATGATCCAGGAGTCGAGCCCGATGAAGGCAAGTACGAGACGAGACCCGTTGATAGTCGATGGCGGACCAATGACGCGATCAAGAGCGAAGCAAGTGAAACAAGCGATGGGATTGCTTGTTCAAGAAACCATTGATGGAACCATGTTCAGGGCTCAAAATGGAACAACTTTCATGTTCGGGTCGAAGGCCGAATCAACTTGGATCAATTTGTTATCAAGCGACAAAACCGGAGGCTGAAAACAAGCTTGTGGCCGTACAGTGGCATACCGAAACTTTAATTGGAATTTTTGTTGAACCATGCGACCGCATGGAAATACACCATGCGGCCGCACAGGCAAAAAATTTGGCGAATTTTCCAATTTTGTCAATTTTCCATAATTTGTTAGATTTTGATTCTTTTCCATATTTTGGAGATTATGCTCGACTTTTGCACGATTTTCACCTAGTTTTTAAGTTTAGTATAAATAGAAGTTTACATTCAATTGTTAAAAACCATTGACATTATTGATATTGAATTAAAGTAAGGCGCATTGTCTTCTCTTCATCGTTCTTCATTGAACAATTTCGAACTTATCAAGTGTTAACTTGTAGCGTTCAAACAACTGGATTTAATTCTTGGATTGTGTGATCAAGGGGTCTTTCAAGCGTCGTTCTTGTTGGGTTTTTTGGTTCGACTTTCTTTTGGGTTAATCCTAAACTCTTGGATTAATTTGGCTTTCTTGGGTTCGTCAATCTCGTTGTGGGTTTCGTAGTCAACATTGCTACAGGGTTCGCATCAGTTTTTCCATCTAATTGACACTTGACAGCAATACAAGTGTCAAACAACTTGTCAAAAATCAGTGTACAAATAGCAAAGTTCAATCGGTAAGGACCACGCTACATGTACACTATGGTACACACTTTTGTTTACACTTTGCCATGTGACATTACCCCGTTGGACAGTTTAAATTTCAAATAGTTTTCCTATCCAATTGACACTTGACAACAATGCAAGTGTCAAACAACATGTCAAAAATTAGTGTATGAATAGCAAAGTTCAATCGATAAGAACTTTGCTACATTTACACTATGGTGCACACATTTGTTTACACTTTGCCACGTGACATTATCCTTTTGGACAGCTTAAATTTCAAAGAGTTTTTCCATCCGACTGACACTTGACAGCAATGCAAGTGTCAAACAACGTGTCAAAAATCAGTGTACAAATAGCGAAGTTCAATCGGTAAGGACCATGCTTCATGTACACTATGATGTACACTTTAATTTATACTTTGCCACGTGACATTACCCTGTTGGATAGTTTAAATTTAAAACATTTCTCCAATCCATCTGACACTTAACAACAATAGAAGTGTCAAACAACATGTCAAAAACTAGTGTACAAATAGCAAAGTTCAATCGGTATGAACCTTGCAACATGTACACTTTAGTTTACATTTTACCACATAATATTAACCTGTTGGACAGTTTAAATTTCAAATAGTTTTCCCATTCAATTAACACTTGACAACAATTCAAGTGTCAAAAAGCGTGTCCAAAATTATTGTACAAATAGCAAAGTTCAATCGGCAAGAACCTTGCAACATGTACACTATGGTGTACACTTTAGTTTAAACTTTGCCACGTGACATTATCCAGTTGGATAGTTTAAATTTCAAACACATCTCCTATCCAGTTGACACTTGACAACAATTCAAGTGTCAAACACCGTGTCCAAAATCAATGTACAAATAGCAAAGTTCAATCGGTAAGAACCTTGTACAAATAGTAAAGTTCAATCGGTAAGAACCATGCTAAATGTACACTATGGTGTACAATTTAGTTTACACTTTACCACGTGACTTACCCAATTGGATAGATTAAGTTTGAAACAGTTTTCCAATCCAATTGACACTTGAAAATAATTCAAGTGTTAAACAACGTGTCAAAAATTAGTATGCAAATAACAAAATTTAATCGGTAAGAACCTTGCTTCATGTACACTATGGTGTACACTTTAGTTTACACTTTGCCACGTTACATTACCCTCCTGGACATTTTAAATTACAAATAGGTTTCCCATCCAAATGACATTTGACAGCAATGCAACTGTCAAACAACGTGTTAAAATTCAGTGTACAAAGAGCAAAGTTCAATCGATAAGGACTATGCTACATGTACACTATGGTGTACACTTTGGTTTACACTTTGCCATGTGACATTACGCTGTTGGACATTTAAATTTCAAATAGTTTTCTCATCCAATTGACACTTGTTAGCAATGCAAGTGTCAAACAACGTGTCAAATATTAGTGTACAAATAGCAAATTTCAATCAGTAAGAACCTTGCGACATGCACACTATGGTATACACCTTAGTTTACACTTTGCCACGTGGCATTACCCGGTTGGACAATTTAAATTTCAAATAGTTTTCCCATCCATGTGACACCTAACAACAATGCCAGTGTCAAACAACGTGTCAAAAATCAGTGTACAAATAGTAAAGTTCAATCGGCAAGAACCTTGCTACATGTTCACTATGGTGTACACTTTAGTTTACACTTTGTGACGCGACATTACCCTATTGGACATTTTAAATTTCAAATACTTTTCGAATCCATTTGACACTTGACAGCAATACAAGTGTCAAACAACGTTTCAAAAATTTGCGTACAAATAGCGAAATTCAATCGGTAAGAAGCTTGCTTCATGTATAGTATGGTGAACACTTTAGTTTACACTTTGTCACGTGACATATCCCTATTGGACAGCTTAAATTTCAAACAATTTTTCCATCCAATTTACACTTGACAACAATCCAAGTGTCGAACAACGTGTCAAATATCAGTGTACAAATAGAAAAGTTCAATCAATAAGAACCTTGCTACGTGTACACTATGGCGTACACTTTTGGTTTACACTTTGCCATGTGGCATTACCCTGTTGAACAGTTTAAATTTCAAACAGTTTTCCCATCGAGTTGACACCTACGTGTCAAAAATCAGTGTACAAATAGCAAAATTCAATCGGTAAGAACCTTGCTACATGTTCACTATGGTGTACACTTTAATTTACACTTTGCCACGTGACATTACCCTATTGGACATTTTAAATTTCAAATAGTTTTCCAATCCAATTGACACTTGACAACAATGCAAGTGTCAAACAACGTTTCAAAAATCTATGTACAAATAGCAAAATTCAATTGGTAAGGACCTTACTTCATGTGTAGTATGGTGAACACTTTAGTTTACACTTTACTACGTGACATTACCCTGTTGGACATTTTGAATTTCAAACAGCTTTCCCATCCCATTGACACTTGACAACAATGCAAGTGTCAAACAATGTGTCAAAAATCAATGTACAAATAGCAAAATTCAATTGGCAAGGACCATGCTACATGTACACTATGGTGTACTCTTTTGTTTACACTTCACCGCGTGACATTTTCCTGTTGGAGAATGTAAATTTCAAACATTTTCCCATCCAATTGACACTTGACATTAACGCAAGTGCTAAAGAATGTGTAAAAATCAGTGTACAAGTAGCAAAGTTCAATCGGTAAGAACCTTACAACATGTGCACTATGGTGTACACTTTAGTTTACGCTTTGCCGCACGACAATACCTTGCTAGACAGTTCAAATTTCAAATAGTTTTCCCACCTAATTAACACTTGACAACAATGCAATTGTCAAACAACGTGTCAAAAATCAGTGTACAAATAGCAAAGTTCAATCGGTAAGAACCTTCCTACATGTACACTATGGTGTACGCTTTAGTTTACACTTTACCACGTGACGTTACCCGTTTGGACAGTTCAAATTTCAAATAGTTTTCCTAACCAATTGACACTTGACAATGTGTCAACCAACATGTCAAAAATTAGTGTGCAAAGAGCAAAGCTCAATCGGCAAGAACCTTGCTACATGTACACCATAGTATACACTTTAGTTTACACTTTGCCATGTGACATCACCCTGTTGGACAGTTTAAATTTCAAACAGTTTTCCCACCCAATTGACACTTGATAACAATGCAAGTGTCAAAAATCAATTTACAAATAGAAAAGTTCAATCAATAGGAACCTTACTACATGTACACTATGGTGTACACACATTAGTTACAATTTGCCACGTGACAATACCCTGTCGGACAGTTTAAATTTCAAACAGGTTTCCTATCCAATTAACACTTGACAACAATTACTCTATTGGACAGTTTAAATTTCAAATAGATTTCCCATCCAATTGACACTTGACAACAGTATAAGTGTCAAACAATGTGTCAAAAATCAGTGGACAAGGAGCAAAGTTCAATCGGTAAGAACCTTGCTACATGTACACAATGGTATACACACTTTAGTTTACCCGTTGCCACGTGACAATACCCTGTC
This sequence comes from Olea europaea var. sylvestris, assembly GCF_002742605.1. Taxonomy (NCBI): domain Eukaryota; kingdom Viridiplantae; phylum Streptophyta; class Magnoliopsida; order Lamiales; family Oleaceae; genus Olea; species Olea europaea. The sequence goes on from NW_019265079.1 coordinate 456,792, forward strand.
AGACAGTTTAAATTTCAAGCAGTTTTCCCACCCAATTGTCACTTGATAACAATGCAAGTGTCAAACAACGTGTCAAAATTCTGTATACATATAGCAAAGTTCAATCGGTAAGGACCGTGCTACATGTACACTGTGGTGTACACTTTAATTTACACTTTGCCAAGTGACATTACCCTATTGGACAGTTTAAATTTCAAATACTTTTTCCATCCAGTTGACACTTGACAGCAACGTAAGTGTCAAACAACGTGTTAAAAACCATTGTACAAATAGCAATGTTCAATCGGTAAGAACCTTACAACATGTACACTATGGTATACACTTTAGTTTACACTTTGCCACGTGACATTACCGTGTTGGACAGTTTAAATTTCAAATAGTTTTCCTATCCAATTAACACTTGACAACAATGCAAGTTTCAAACAATGTGTCAAAAATCTGTATACAAATAGCAGAGTTCAATCGGCAACGATCGTGCTACATGTACACTGTGGTGTACACTTTAGTTTACACTTTGGCAAGTGATATTACCCTATTGGACAGTTTAAATTTCAAATAGTTTTCCCATCCAATTGTCACTTGAGAGCGATGCAAGTATCAAACAACGTGTCAAAAATCAGTGTACAAATAGCAAAGTTCAACCGATAAGAACCTTGCTACATGTACACTATTGTGTACACTTTAGTTTACACTTTGCCACGTGACATTATCTTGTTGGATAGTTTAAATTTTAAACAGTTTCCCAGCCAATTGACACTTGACAACAATGCAAGTGTCAAACAACCTGTCAAAAAATAGTGTACAAATAGCAAAGTTCAATCAGTAAAAACCTTGCGACATGTATACTATGGTGTCCACTTTCGTTTGTACTTTGCCACGTGACATTACCCTGTTTGACAGTTTAAATTTCAAACCATTTTCCCATCCAGTTGACACTTGACAATAGTGCAAGTATCAAACAATGTGTCAAAAATTAGTGTAAAAATAGCAAAGTTCAATCGATAAGAACCTTGCTACAGGTACACAATGGTGTACACATTTGTTAACACTTTGCCACGTGACATTACCCTATTGGACAGTTTAAATTTCAAATAGTTTTTCTATCCAATTGACACTTGACAACAATGCAAGTGTCAAACAACGTGTCAAAAATCAGTGTACAAATAGTAATGTTCAATCGGTAAGAACTTTGTAACATGTACACTATGGTGTACACTTTAGTTCACACTTTACCACGTGACATTACCCTCTTGGACAGTTTAAATTTCAATTAGTTTTTCCATCCAATTCACACTTGACAACAATTCAAGTGTCAAACGACATGTCCAAAATCAGTGTACAAATGGCAAAGTTCAATCGGTAAGAACCTTGCCACATGTACACTATGGTGTACACTTTAATTTACACTTTACCACATGACATTACCCCATTGGACAGTCTAAATTTCAAATAGTTTTCCTATCCAATTGACACTTGATAACAATGCAAGTGTCAAACAACGTGTCAAAAATCAGTATACAAATAGCAAAGTTCAATCGGTAAGGACCTTGCTATATGTACACTATGGTGTACATTTTAGTTTACATTTTACCAAGTGACATTACCCTATTGAGCAGTTTAAATTTTAAATAGTTTTTCCATCTAGTTGACACTTGACAGCAATGCAAGTGTCAAACAACGTGTCAAAAATCAGTGTGCAAATAGCAATGTTCAATCGGTAAGAACCTTGCGACATGTACACTATGGTGTACACTTTAGTTTACACTTTGCCACGTGACATTAACTTGTTAGGCAGTTTAAATTTCAAATAGTTTTCCCATCCAATTGACACTTGACAACAATTCAAGTGTCAAATGATGTGTCCAAAATCAGTGTACAAATAGCAGAGTTCGATTGGCTTACACTTTACCATGTGACGTACCCCTGTTGGACAGTTTAAATTTAAAACAATTTTCCAATCCAGTTGACACTTGACAATAACTCAAGGGTCAAACAACGTGTCAAAAATTAGTGTACAAATAATAAAATTTAATCGATAAGAACCTTGTTTCATGTACACTATGGTGTACACTTTAGTTTACACTTTGCCATGTGACATTATCTTGTTGGACAGTTTAAATTTCGAACAGTTTCCCCATCCATTTGGCACTTGACAACAATGCAAGTGTAAAAAAAACGTGTCGAAAATGTGTGTACAGCTAGCAAAGTTGAATCGGTAAGGACCATGCTACATGTACACTATGTTGTACACTTTATTTTACACTTTTCCACGTGACGTCACCCTATTGGACAATTTAAATTTCAAGCAATTTTCCCTTTCAATTGACACTTGACACCAATGCAAGTGTCAAACAACGTGTCAAAGATCAATGTACAAATAGCAAAGTTTAATCGGTTAGAACTTTGCTACACGTGCACTATGGTACACATTTTAGTTCACACTGTGCCACGCGACATTACCCTGTTTGACATTTAAGTTTGAAACAGCTAAAAATCAGTGTACGAATAGCAAAGTTCAATCGGAAAGAACCTTGCTACATGTACACCATTGTGTACACACTTGAGATTACACTTTGCCATGTGACATTACTCTGTTGGACAGTTTAATTTTGAAGTAGTTTTCCTATCCAATTGAATTTTGACAACAATCAAGTGTTAAACAACGTGTCAAAGATCAATGTACAAATTACAAAGTTCAATCGATAAGGACCGTGAAACATGTATACTATGGTGTACACTTTAATTTATACTTTGCCACGTGACATTAGCTGGTTGCACAGTTTAAGTCTCAAACAATTTTTCCATCCAATTGACACTTGACAGCAATGCAAGTGTCAAACAACGTGTCAAAAATCAGTGTACAAATAGCAAAGTTCAATCGGCAAGAACCTTGCTACATATACACTATGATGTACACTTTAGTTTACACTTTGCGACATGACATTACCCCATTCGACAGTTTATATTTCAAACAGTTTTCCATCCAATTGACAGTTGACAACAATGTAAGTGTCAAACAACGTGTCAAAAATCTGTGTACAAATAGTAAAGTTCAAACGGTGAGGACCATGCTACTGGTACACTATTGTTTACATTTTATTGTGCATGTGACATCACCTGTTGGACAGTTTAAATTTCAAACAATTTTTCCATCAAATTAACGCTTGACAACAATGCAAGTGTCGAACAACGTGTCAAAAATCAGTGTACAATTAGTAAAGTTCAATCGGTATGAAACTTGCTACATATATACTATGGCGTACACTTTAGTTTACACTTTGCCAAGTGACATTACCCTATCGGACATTTTATGTTTCAAACAATTTTCCCATCCAATTAACACTTGACAACAATGCAAGCATCAAACAACGTGTTAAAATCAGTGTACAAATAGCAAAGTTCAATCACTACGAGCCGTTTTATATGTACACTATGGTGTACACTTTATTTTACACTTTTCCACGTGACATTACCCTGTTGGACAGTTTAAATTTCAAACAGTTTTCCCATCCAATAAACACTTGACAAAATGCAAGTGTTAAACAACGTGACAAAAATCAGTGTACAAACAGCAAAGTTCAATCGGTAAGAAACTTGCTACAAGTACACTATAGTGTACACATTAGTTTACACTTTGCCGAGGGACATTACCCAGTCGGACAGTTTAAGTCTCAAATAGTTTTATCATCCAATTAACACCTGACAACAATGCAAGTGTCGAACAACGTCTCAAAAATCAATGTACAAATAGCAAAGTTCAATCGATAAGGATCGTGCCATAGGTACACTATGGTGTACACTTTATTTTACACTTTACCAAGTGACATTACCCTGTTGGACAGTTTAAATTTCAAAGAGTCTTCCCATCCAATTGACACTTGACAACAATGTAAGTGTCAAACAAATGTCAAAAATTAATGTACAAATAGCAAAGTACAATCGGTAAGAAACTTGCTACATGTACACTATGGTGTACACTTTAGTTTACACTATGCCAAGTGACATTACCCTATCAGGCAGTTTAAATTTCAAACAATTTTCCCATCCAACTGATACTTGACAACCATGCAAGTGTCAAACAACGTGTCAAAAATTAATGTGAAAATAGCAAAGTTCAATCGGTATTACCATGTTGGACAGTGTAAATTTCAAACAGTTTTCCTATCGAATTGACACTTGACAACAATGCAAGTGTCAAACAATGTGTAAAAAATAATTGTACAAATAGTAAAGTTAAATTGGTAAGAAATGGAAGTGTCAAACAACATGTCGAAAACCAGTGTGCAAATAGCAAAGTTTAACGGGTAAGAACCTTGCTTCTTGTACACTATGGTGTACACTTTGGTTTACACTTTGCCACGTGAAATTGCCCGGTTAGACATTTTAAATTTCAAATAGTTTTCCCATCGATTTGACAGTTGATAGCAATGCAAGTGTCGAACAACGTGTCAGAAATCAGTGTACAAATAGCAAAGTTCAATCGGTAAGAATCTTGCGACATGTACACTATGGTGTACACTTTAGTTTAGACTTTGCAACGTGACATTACCTAGTCGGACAGTTTAAATTTCAGACACTTTTCCCATCCAATTGACACTTGACAGCAATGCAAGTGTCAAATAACACGTCAAAAATCTGTGTACAAATAGCAAAGTTCAATCGATAAAGACCGTGCTACATGTACACTATGCTGTATACTTTATTTTACACTTTTCCACGTGACTTTAACTTGTTGGACTATTTAAATTTCAAACAGTTTTCCCATCCAATTGACACTTGACAACAATGCAAGTGTGATACAACGTGTTAAAAATTAGTGTACAAATAGTAAAATTTAATCAGTAAAAACCTTTCTTCATGTACACGATGGTGTGTACTATAGTTTACACTTTGCCACGTGACATATCCCAGTTGGACAGTTTAAATTTCAAGCAGTTTTTCCAATTGACACTTGACAAAAACACAAGTGTCAAACAACGTGTCAAAAATCAGTGTACAAATAGCAAAGTTCAATCGGTAAGTACCTTACTACATGTATACTATAATGTACACTTTAGTTTACACTTCGCCACGTTACATTACCCTAGTGGAAAGTTTAAATGTCAAATGGTTTTCCCATCCAATTGACATTTGAAAACAATGCAAGTGTCAGACAACGTGTCAAAAATCAGTGTACAAATAGCAAAATTCAATCGGTAAGAACCTTACTTCATGTACACAATGGTGTGCACTTTAGTGAACACTTTGCCTCGTGACATATCCCTATTGGACAGTTTAAATTTCAAATTGTTTTCTCATCCAATTGACACATGACAACAATGCAAGTGTTAAACAACGTGTCAAAATCAGTGTACAAATAGCGAAGTTCAATCGGTAAGAACCTTACTACATGCACACTATGTTGTAAACTTTAGTTTACACTTTGCCACGTGACATTACCCTATTGGACAGTTTAAATGTCAAACGGTTTTCCCATCCAATTGACACTTGACAACAATGCAAGTGTCAAACAACGTGTCCAAAATCAGTGTACAAATAGCAAAGTTCAATAGGTAAGAACCTTGCTACAGGTACACTTTGGTTTACACTTTAGTTTACACTTTGCCACTTAACATTACCCGGTTGGACAGTTTAAATTTCAAACAGTTTTTCAATCCAATTGACACTCGACAGCAATGTAAGTGTCAAAAAACGTGACAAAAATCAGTGGACAAATAGCAAAATTTAAGCAGTAAAAACGTTGCTACATGTACATCATGTTGTACACTTTAGTTTAAATTTTGTCACGTGACATTACCCAGTTGGAGAGTTTATGTAATACTCCGAATTTTGTGCTCATTTAATTTTTAGAATAGCAATTTAACTTTTCAAAATTTTGTATGGCCAAAAATTCTTTATGGTTGCCAAATTTTGCATTGGTTAATTATTAAAAGTTTTTCCAAATAATTTGTTAATTAGGGGTTTGGGATAAATGTCCATTTTACACCTAATTACTAAAGTTAAACATTATTTCTCCACCTGGCCGAGAATTTGATGAAATATATATGCATGAAGTGTTTTAATTTAAGCATGAGGTGGCTAACTAATGCATGGGATGTTTTGGATTTAAGAAAATGAAACCATGCAGCTCACACGTGTTGAATTTCTTGAAGTGTCACCCATAATTAGTCATTTTTCTCTCCTATAAATAGAAATGTTGCCGCCCTTTATTTCCTTTGCATGAAAAAGAGCTTGTCACTTGCTTAAAAAGGGCAGAAAACGTAAGGGAAGAAGAGGACTAGCCTAGCATTTCTCAATTCATTTTTCAACCAAGATTTCTTCAAGTTTTATTGTAAGATATTTTCTATGCTTAAGTGGTAGGATTTCATGGTAATATTTATGCTTAAGTTATGCATGAAAACCATAATATGAAAGACGTGGACAAGTCCACAAAGTTAGATATCTATTTATGCCTTAGGACAAGTCCGAAGGGCACCGGCAAGCCGGAATGTGCAAGTATGTGTTTGAATGCTTTCTTTTATGTAGTATTAACATGTTAAATCCAAGCATGGTATCTTACCGAGTATTCTTTACACTCATAGTATTTCATTTTAAATTTTCAAATTCATAATTGTGGAGTTGGTGGAAGTCAGTCGGCAAAATCGATGATGGATCAAGGACAAAATTATTTTACATTGAAGTTTTGTTTTTGCATGTTTTATTCGACTGCTTTCCATATGTTTTCTTATGGTATTGTATAAAAACATATATAAGACATGATGTAATATGGTACTGGAAGTAAATTATGCAATTATATCTTCTATGTTGTGTTAAGAGACATTTTCTTAAAAGCTTCTCCTTACAAGTGACAAAAGGCAGAAACGGAACAGTTTTTGGGTCAACTTCAAAATGATATTTCCAACTCTATAAACATCCATTTGATACTCTAAAAATATCGATACGTTTCTCTTTGAGTTGTCTAAATATGGGCGTACGAATCACTCAATTTGGATATCTATGGCCTGAGATATAAATTTTTAAACTTCGAGAGGTCAATCTGGATTTCCTGTGCAATACTTCACTGTTTTCAGTAAAACGCCCATATCATATGATCTTGAAAAATTTTCATATTTTAATCTATAAACCTATTTGAAATTATCTTTCTAATGCAGCAAATTTCATGAAAAATGGAGTTGGGATGAATTTTATAAAAATAGTCGAACTTGCTGTCCCAACTAACCGTGGCAGTGCCGAGTCCGTATATGTAAAGTATAATTTCATGTCGACATGCACTTCTACTGGCCATTAAATTTTATGAGAGATATTTTACCAAATTGAAAATAAGTTTCTAACATGTAATACTTCTATTTAAGAGTATTTACATGTACCAAAGGTAGAAGCAATTATGTTTAGTACGTGACCCTCGAAACTTAAGTTCGGGGCGTCATAGCGTGGTATCAGAGCAGTTATACTTTTTTGTAGACTTTTTTTTAAAGAAAGTTACTGTCCTTCATCATCGAGCAAGCTAGCAACTGACTTTCAACCGACATCAAGGTAGAAACCTTTTTTTAAAGTTTATGAGTTTTCTTATGCAATGAACTACTATATCTATGGCTGGATATAGGAATATTTTGGATCAAGTCATGGTTGAGATTATGAAGTCATAAACACTTATATCTAAATATTTATTAGAGCCTTGTAGAGTAACATAATCAATTTTTGTCCTAGTTATGGCACGAACGGTAAGAATCCCCACAAGGATAGAAGCTTGTGGTTTTGCGAAGAAGCAGGACATACTATTGGCATTTTACTATAATTATTGTATGCATCCGCTCCATAGCCTCGAACAACATCTTGATCTGCTAGACTGTATTATTGAGATGTTATGGGAGATACACCATAGCTTAAGGGATAAGGTGAAGATACGGAGGTTATATGAAACTGTTCCAGAACCTTGGGCCTCAGTAATAAATGAGATTGTGCTATGGTCTGACGATGACCTCTCATATGAGGACCTTACATATTTACTTCGAGAAAGTTATAAAACTAGCCGAGATTTATAGCAAAACTTTAAGAAGACTATAACCTTATCCATGAATACTAGTTTACGAGCTACCAATTCTAGGCTAGATAAGGGACCGTTGGCTAAGTGCTTTTCGAGAGTTCTAGATGAAAGTTTTCCTGTACCATTACTAGATAGTTCAGAGCAAAGCATGTTAGAGGAAGACCCAGAGGAAGACCCAGATGAAGACCCCGATAAGGATCCAGAAGAAATAGAAGATTAGACACCATCTTATCTAGCTATCTTTTATCTTTGGAATAGAATAGGATGTAATAGGTACATCTACTTTTGAATGTGTGTACCATACCTAATATGACTTTTGTTTGTGAAAAATAATAATGTATATATATGAAGGAAAGTTGCCTTGGCCTTTTGATTTTTTCTAAAGTTAGTATTACGTTCTGAAGTAATTCTAACTGGATGAATATTTTTCATTCAAAGGAAATGCCTCCAAAGTGCAACCACAGCAGTGCACCAAATTCTAATATGAACTTAGGTGGTGGCAATGCTAATGCTAGTTCTAGTGGTGGCGAAGTTAATGTCGTAAACTTTGCACGAGAACTACTTGCAGTAATGCTGGAGTTGGGACAGCAACAACAGGCACCACCTTTGACTGGGCAACGAACCCTAAATCAACAAGTACCAGTTGATCATTAGGAGCCCAACCAGCCAGCTATTCAACCTCAAATAGTACCTAACTCAGGGGATCGAACTGCAATGATAGAGCAGTTTCGTAAAATGAACCCTTCATCGTTCGAGAGGAGTATGGATCCCTTAGGAGTTAAGGATTGGTTACAAGAACTAGAACGTATCTTTAAATTTATAAGATGCGAAGATGCTGAAAGGGTAACATTTTCAGTGTTTATGTTAAAGAAGGGGGCTAGCCATTGGTGGGACATGACTACCAGGTCATTAACACCTGCTGAAGAGCAGGTTATAACTTAGGAGAGGTTTAAGGAACTCGTAGAAGAAAAATTTTTCCCGGCAGCTGTAAAAGATCAAAAGGAGATGGAGTTCCTTAGACTCCAGCAAGGAACCATGACCCTCGTGGAATATGAACGCAAATTTGAGGAATTATCAAGGTTTGCTCGACATCTAGTGGATACGGAGGAAAATCGGGCTAGAAGATTTGAACGTGGGCTTCAACCTTATATTCGTGATTTAGTGTCAGTTCTCGAGCTAAACACTTATCGAGAAGTCCTGAAGCGAGCGCAGACTATTTCTTATCAAAGAACTCAAAACGTTGGAAATTCTTACCAAGTTCAAAATTTCTCCGGTAAGAGGAAGTGGAACTTTGTTAGGCAAAATAACGATAAAGGAAAAGGGAATAATGCACCAAAGAAAGGAAAGACGGAGATAATGGGAGCTGGTGGTGATAAGCGTTGTCCTAAGTGTGATAGACCTCACAAAGGAGAATGTCTATTGGGAAAAATGTTTGTTTAAAGTGTAGGAAATTAGGACATTTCGCTAAAGAATGTCCCCAGAATTAGACACAGAAGGCTGGAGGTGACAAGAAAGGAAAAATAAGAGTTTTCTCCTTATTCAGGCAAGAAGCAGAACGAGACCCTAATGTCCTCACAGGTATTATCTCTATTTCCAATATGCCTGCATTTGTACTTATAGATTCTGGAGCTACACATTCGTTCATTTTTTCTTCATTTGCTGCAAAGTCTACAGTAAAATGTGAATTTCTTCGGTATGCCTTAGAAATCTCTCTTCCATCTGGAAAGATACTTGTGGCTGACCAAATATCTAGAAATCTTAAGATGAGAATTGATGGTAGAGGTATAGCGGTAGATCTAATTCTGTTAACGATGAAAGACTTTGATGTTATCCTTGGTATGGACTGGTTGTCTAAAAACTATGCAACTATTCATTGTACTGAGAGAATGGTGATTTTTCGAAGATCGGGCGAGAAAGAGTTTCGCTTTGTGGGAACTGAGGCAAATACCTTGTCTCCATAGTGTCAACAACTCAGGTTGAAAGGACGCCAAAAAAGGAATTAGGTCAAACATTTCTAGTATAGATGACTAACATTAAACAAGATAAGTTGTCAGCTAAGGATGTTCATATAGTTCAGCGTTATAAAGATGTTTTTCCAGAAGATCTTCTAGGTGTACCACTAGACAGGCAAGTAGAGTTTACCATCGACATAGTACCAGGAGCAGCACCTATTTCAAAGGCTCCATATCGTATAGCACCGTTGGAACTGCAAGAGTTGAAGGAGCTTCTTGATAAGGGTTTCATTAGACCAAGTGTATCACCTTGGGGTGCACCAGTGTTATTTGTGAAAAAGAAGGATGGAACAATGAGGTTGTGCATTGACTATCGAGAATTGAATCGCCTCACTATCAAAAACAAATATCCACTTCCAAGAATAGAAGATTTGTTTAACCAGCTTAAGGGGGCTACAGTATTTTCAAAGATCGATTTAAGATCAGGATATCATCAATTGAAAATTAAGTCAGATGATATCTGTAAGACGGGTTTTAGGACATGTTATGGGGATTATGAATTTTTGGTGATGCCTTTTGGATTAACTAATGCCCCGACAGTATTTATGGATCTAATGAATAGAGTATTCCATGAATACTTAGACCAATTTGTCATAGTTTTTATTGATGACATCTTAATCTATTCAAAGTGTAATGAGGAACACGAGAAACATCTCACAATTGTCTTGGAAACTCTAAGAAAAGGGAAGCTTTATGCCAAATTCAAGAAATGTGAATTTTGGTTGGATAAAATAAGTTTTATGGGGCACATAATCACAACACAAGGAATTGAAGTAGACCCAACCAAAGTGGAAATAGTAAATAATTGGGTAAGACCAACCAATGTCAAAGAGATACGTAGCTTCTTGGGATTGGCTGCTTACTATAGAAGATTTATCGAGGGATTTTCTAAAATAGTAGGACCATTGACCCAGTTGACTCGAAAAGGGATAAAATTTCAATGGATAGAGAAATGTGAACGGAGCTTCCAAGAGCTGAAATGAAGATTAGTCACAGCTCCAGTGTTAACAATACCTGACGGACCAGAAGGATTCGTTATATACAGTGATGCTTCAAAACAGTGCATAGGATGTGTTCTGATCCAGAAAGGAAAGGTGATAGCCTATGCTTCCAGACAATTGAAACAATATGAACAAAACTACCCAACCCATGATCTAGAATTGGCTGCGGTAGTTCATGCCCTCAAGATATGGCGTCATTACTTATATGGAAATAAGTGTGACAATTATACTGATCATAAGAGTTTGAAGTACTTTTTCACCCAAAATGAATTAAATATGAGGTAGAGGAGATGGCTAGAGCTAGTAAAGGATTATGATTGCACTATCCTTTACCATCCTGGTAAAGCTAATGTAGTAGCAGATGACAATTAGCAGTATTAATCACTATGCAGGACCAGTTGTTAAAGGATTTCGAAAACTTACATCTAGAAGTAATTGTTCCACCAACCCAAACTATCACCAGGATAGCGGCTCTAACGATCCGACCAACACTTAGATCGAATAAGAGTAGCACAGGATGGTGACTCTTTCCTACAAAAGATCAAATCTGAAGTTGGTACTAGCAAGCGAAAGGATTTTGAATTAGGCAGTGATAAAGCCTTAATTTTTAAGGGAAGGTTGTGTGTGCCGAAAGATGAGGGATTGAGGCATGGTATCCCAGCCTCAATTGTATCGGATAGAGATCCAAGATTTACCTCAAAATTCTGGAAAAGTTTGCAAGAAGCTATGGGAACCAAGTTAAACTTCAGCACAGCTTTTCATCCGCAAATTGATGGGCAATCGGAGAGGACTATATAGACTTTGGAGGATATGCTGCGTGCATGCGTCCTTGATTTAGGGGAGAAGAGTTTTAGGACACAAAATAATTGAGGAAACTAGTCGAGCGGTTGATAAAATAAGAGCTAGAATCAAGGCAGCCCAGGACCGACAAAAAAGTTATGCCGATAAAAGGAGAAAAGATTTGGCATTTAATGTTGGTGATAAAGTTTTCTTAAAAGTGGCACCGATGAAGGGAGTTCTTCGCTTTAGAAAGAAGGGAAACTTCGACCAAGATTCGTAGGTCCTTTTGAAATTTTACAGAAAGTTGGAAATGCAGCCTATCGAATTGCTCTACCATCAGATTTGTCAGCAATTCATGATGTGTTTCATATGTCAATGCTTCGACAATATGTGCCAGATCAAAGTCAAGTAGTTAATTATCAACCATTGGATATCAAACAGAACATGAATTATGAGGAAAAACCAGTAGCAATATTGGATCACAGAATCCAACAATCAAGAACAAAAGAAATTCCGTTAGTGAGAGTTCAATGGAGAAACCATAATGTCGAAGAGTCAACTTGGGAAAGAGAAGAGGAAATCATGATCAAGTATCCAGAACTTTTCAACTAAGTTCAAGGTAATTTCGAGGACGAAATTTTTTTAAGGGAGAAAGGATGTAATACTCCAAATTTTGTGCTCATTTAATTTTTAGAATAGCAATTTAACTTTTCAAAATTTAGTATGGCCAAAAATTATTTATGGTTGCCAATTTTGCATTGGTTGATTATTAAAAGTTTTTCCAAATAATTTGTTAATTAGGGGTTTGGGATAAATGTCCATTTTACACCTAATTACTAAAGTTAAACATTGTTTCTCCACTTGGCCAAGAATTTGATGAAACATATATGCATGAGGTGTTTTAATTTAAGCATGAGGTGGCTAACTAATGCATGAGGTGTTTTGGATTTAAGAAAATGAAACCATGCAGCCCACACGTGTTGGATTTCTTGAAGTGTCACCCATAATTAATCATTTTTCTCACCTATAAATAGAAATGTTGCTGCCCTTTATTTCCTTTGCATGAAAAATAGCTTATCACTTGTTTAAAAAGGGCAAAAAACGTGAGGGAAGAAGAGGACCAGCCTAGCATTTCTCAATTCATTTTTCAACAAAGATTTCTTCAAGTTTTATTGTAAGATATTTTCTATGCTTAAGTGGTAGGATTTCATGGTAATATTTATGCTTAAGTTATGCATGAAAACCATAATATGAAAGACGTGGACAAATCCACAAAGTTAGATATCTATTTATGCCTTAGGACAAGTCCGAAGGGCACCGGCAAGCCGGAATGTGCAAGTATGTGTTTGAATGCTTTCTTTTATGTAATATTAACATGTTAAATCCAAGCATGGTATCTTACCGAGTATTCTTTACACTCATATTGTTTCATATTAAATTCTCAGATTCATAATTATGGAGTTCGTGGAAGTCGGTCGGCAAAATCGATGATGGATCAAGGACAAAATTATTTTACATCGAAGTTTTGTTTTTGCATGTTTTGTTCGACTGCTTTCCATATGTTTTCTTATGGTATTGTATAAAAACATGTATAAGACATGACGTAATATGGTACTGGAAGTAAATTATGCAATTATATCTTCTTTGTTGTGTTAAGAGACATTTTCTTAAAAACTTCTCCTTGCAAGTGACAAAAGGAAGAAACGGAACAGTTTTTGGGTCAACTTCAAAATGATATTTCCAACTCTATAAGGATTCATTTGATACTCTAAAAATATTTCTGTGTTCCTCTTTGAGGTTTCTAAATATGGGCGTAGGAATCACTCAATTTGGATATCTACGGTCTGGGATATAAATTTTTAAACTTTGAGGGGTCAATCTGGATTTCCTATGCAATACTTCACTGTTTTCAGTAAAACGCCCATATCATATGATCTTGGAAAATTTTCATCTTTTAACCTAGAAAGCTACTTGAAATTATCTTTCTAATGCTGTAAATTTCATATAAAATGGAGTTGGGATGAATTTTATAAAAATAGTCGAACTTGCTGCCCCAACTAATCGTGGCAGTGACGAGTCCGTTTATGTAAAGTATAATTTCATGTCGACATGCACTTCTACTGGCCATTAAATTTTATGAGAGATATTTTACCAAATTGAAAATAAGTTTCTAACATGTAATACTTCTATTTAAGAGTATTTACATGTACCAAAGGCAGAAGCTATTATGTTTAGTACGTGACCCTCGAAGCTTAAGTTCGGGGCGTCACAGTTTAAATTTCAAATAGATTTCAAATCCAATTGACACTTGACAATGATGCAAGTGTCAAAAAACGCGTCAAAAATCAACGTACAAAAAGGAAAGTTCAATCGATAAGAACCTTGCGACATGTATACTATGGTGTAAACTTTAGTTCACACTTTACCACGTGACATTACCCTATTGGACAGTTAAAATGTCAAACGATTTTCCCATCCAATTGATACTTGACAACAATGCAAGTGTCAAACAACGTGACAAAAAGTGGTGTACAAATAGTAAAGTTCAATCGGTAACGACGTTCTTACATATACACTATGGTGTACAGTTTAGTTTACACTTTGCCATGTGATATTGCCCTGTGGGACAATTTAAATTCCAAACAGTTTTCCATCCAATTGACACTTGACAACAATGTAAGTGTCAAAAAACATGTCAGAAATCAGTGTACAAATAGCAAAGTTCAATCGGTAAGGACCGTGCTACAGGTACACTATGGTGTACACTTTATTTTACACTTTGTCTGTGACATTACCCTATTGGACAGTTTAAATTTCAACCAGCTTTTCCATCCAACTGACACGTGTCAACAATGAAAGTGTCAAACGTGTCAAAAATTAGTGTACAAATAGCAAAGTTCAATCGGTAAGAAACTTGCTACATGTACACTATGGTGTACATTTTAGTTTACACTTTGCCAAGTAACATTACCCTACCGGATAGTTTTAGTTTCAAACAGGATTCCCACCCAATTGACACTTGACAACAATACAAGTGTCAAACAACGTGTCAAAAATCAATGTACAAATATCAAAGTTCAATCGGTAAGGACCATGCTACAGGTACACTATGGTGTACACTTTATTTTACACTTTTCCACGTGACATTACCCTATTGGACAGTTTAAATTTAAAACAGTTTTCCCATTCAATTGACACTTGACAACAATGCAAATGTCAAACAACGTGTCAAAAATCAATGTACGAATAGCAAAGTTCAATCGGTAAGAAACTTGCTACATGTACACTTTGGGGTAAACTTTAGTTTACACTTTGCCAAGTGACATTTCCCTATCGTACAGTCTAAATTTCAAATAGTTTTCCCATCCAACCGACACTTGAAAACAACGCAAGTGTTAAACAACGTGTCAAAAATCAGTGTATAAATAGCAAAGTTCAATCGGTAAGGACCATGCTACAGGTACACTATGGTGTACACTTTATTTTGCACTTTGCCACATGATATTACCCTATTGGACAGTTAAAATTTCAAACAATTTTTCCATCCAATTGACCCTTGAAAACAATGCAAGTGTCAAACAACTTGTCAAAAATCAGTGTACAAATAGCAAAGTTCAATCACTAAGAAATTTGCTACATGTACACTCTAGTTTACACTTTGGTTTACACTTTGCCAAGTGACATTATCCTATCAAATAGTTTAGATTTCAAATAGTTTTTCCATCCAACTGACACTTGACAACAATGCAAGTGCCAAACAACGTGTCAAAAATTAGTGTATAAATAGCAAAGTTCAATCGGTAAGGACCGTACTACAGGTACACTATGGTTTACACTTTATTTTGCACTTTGCCACATGACATTGCCCTGTTGGACAGTTTAAATTTCAAACAATTTTCCCATCCAATTGACACTTGACAACAATGCACATGTCAAACAGCGTGTCAAAAATCAGTGTACAAATAGCAAAGTTCAATTGATAAGAAATTTGCTACATGTACACTTTGGTGTACACTTTAGTTTACACTTTGCCAAGTGACATTACCTTATCGAACAGTTTAAATTTTAAACAGTTTTCCCATCCAACTGACACTTGACAATAATGCAAGTGTCAAATAACGTGTCAAAAATCAGTGTACAAATAGCAAAATTTAATCGTTATTACCATGTTGGAAAGTTGAAATTGCAAATATTTTTCCCATCGAATTGACACTTGACAACAATACAAGTGTCAAACATGCAAAAAATAATTATAGAAATAGCAAAGTTAAATCGGTAAGAAATGCAAGTGCCAAACAACATGTCAAAAATCAGTGTACAAATAGAAAAGTTCATTGGATAAGAACCTTGCTTCATGTAGAACCCTAAATAATTCTAGACACCTTAGTTACACTAAGACATGAATATTGGATGACCAAAGTATACTTCAGATTTTTAGTCTCATTTGAGACCTATTTTAGACGTAGGAAACATTTTATTTGAAAATGATATCTAAACAAAAGTTGTAGCTCTTTGAGTTATCTTTCCAACACACTTTGAATTACCTCAATCGGATATCGGGAGAAAAGGTTATGATAGAAACACTGAAAGCTATGCAGTGTCAAACGGACTACAACCGGTCGACCGAAGTTGCCTGAAATGAAAATTCTCATTTTTCTCTAGAATTTAAATATTTATTCTCATCAATTATTTTCTCAAAGGGCCACCCACGTTTTTGGCAATAAAAACTCCACTAAATTGAAGCATTTAACCTCAAACTTAAATGGCAACCATGTTTTCTCTCTTAAATAAAATTTGATCCTTCATTTGCTTTAAGTTATGGGATATTTACCTATAAATTGAGACCTCATTTCACTCATTTTTTCTCACACCAAAAGCAAGAGCTTTTACATACTAAAGAAAGAGATTCCAAGAGAGAAAAAGAGAGGGAGGAAATCTATTTTTCCTAGAAGTTTAAGAAGTGTTTTCAAGCATCAATTCTCAACGGTTTTCAAACATCCAAGGAGTGCATTTCTTTCAATGTCCAAGTTTCATCGAAGTTTTCAATCCCAGTTTTCAAAGTTTCAAAAGCATCAATTAAGGTAGATAGAGGTGCAATGTGTTTAATCGTGTTAAGTTATAAGTTTCGATTCATGTTAATGTTTGTATATCAAATGGTACTCCGGCATAGCATATCCCTCTATGTTAATGGTTGTATGTCAAATGGTACTCCGGTACGGCATACCACTTTATGTTGAAGAAATGTTCGTATGTCAAATGGTGCCCTCAGGTACGGCATACCCCTTCAGTTCAAATGGTGCCTCCAGGTACGGCATGTATGAAAAGTTATAAACTTTATGTTTTGAAATGTATAGCTTGATCACGAATGCACCTATGACACCTATTGAGTTTTTCAACTCACGGGTTTAATCCCATCTCTACAGATTGAAGGAATTCTACCTCGGGCATGGATGGAGGAGAAGATGGAGAGTGATGCAACGAGCCCATGGAAATCCGGTGAATAAGTGATTTGAATTTATTTTTATGAAATGTTTTCCAATGTTATTTCTTTAAAGTTTTGAATAACGCAGAATGCGAGAACAAGCTATGTTTTCTTCAAATAAATTACATTTTGTTGTTTTGAAAAATAATTCAGTGTTTTTGTTTAAAGTATTTGAAGTATTGTTATTTCAATTATTATCCAAAGATGTAAGCTTCCGCTAAAATGTATACACTTGTTACTTAACCACCGGTTAAGCTAAGTAAAGTAAGTAGTGTTCCGGTCCACTAGGGGTCATGGCATTACAGCGTGGTATCAGAACAAGGTTTAGCCAGTTCTATAGACCAAGTATTTTTTTTTAAAAAATAAAAGGAAAATGAAAAGTTTAAGGTATTCCATGGCATGATGCATCCATCCATCAATCTCATCCTATGGCCCAGGTATGTTTATGTTTAAAGTTAATGATTATGTTTATGTTGTGATGCTTTGATATGATTTAGAGATGTGTTATTTAAAGATATGTAATGGACTTTGGCAAAAGCTAAGGGCTTAAAGGGAATTGCATGATATGAAAGTTTAAATATTTGCATGTTTTCTTTAAGCAAAGAAAAAGTATGATGTATGTGAAAATGCAATAGATATGGCTCATAGAATGGCTAGGGCATATAGAGAAGCATTGAACTGTAGAATTGCTATCCATTCCTATGAAAACTATGTAACTGATCCGACCCAACCACTTAGCGAACATGTGTATGACATCTATGAGAGATGCACGACGGCGATTAATGCTGGTATGGAGATCACGCATATTGAGGCCATAAATAACCTCATACACTCCATCCCACCTCAATGGGGAGATATGAGAGTCACAGTTAGAGATTAAATATTAGAAGGCAACCCAAACCTGTTCGAGTTTGAGAGGTATTGCCATGCCCTGATTGATTTGTGGGATTATGTAATCCATGAGGAGCCTGAGGAGGAACCTTTGGCTGAGGAAGAAGATCCCCAAGAAGAACTCGAGGATGATTTAGAGAATGATCCTGAGCTTGAGCCACAGGTTGAGATGGACATAGAGTCCGGACCTGAGGTGGAAGACTCCTTCGAAGATGAAGCTCCACCAAAGATGATCCGTAGAACTTATAGGGATTAGATTTAAATCCTTGTAATAGCTTCCCTTATGTCAAGAAATAAAATACTATCTTCTTTGCTTTAGTATTCGAAGAATGAAACTAATAAGAACCATATGTTTTGTTTAAAGGAAATGGCCCGCACAAACCAAAACTTGATAAGAGACCTCCTCCGAGCTGTTCAAGACCTAGGCAGGCAAAACCCGAACCAAGCTCAACCCCTACCACTAGCTCCTAATGTTCCAAACCATGCTTCAGTGGTCGAGCAATTTCGAAGGCACAAGCCCCCTACCTTCAGCGGAGCAGCTGATCCACTTGCAACTAAGGAGTGGCTTTGCAAGTTGGAGCTTATATTTCGATTGATAGGGTGCACGGACACTCAGAAAGTCTAATGTGCTGAGTTCATGTTCTCGGGTGATGCAAGTCACTGGTGGGACTCAATGTCAAGGACAAGGACCCCTGAGCAACAAGCAGAATTGACTTGGGAGCAATTCAAAGGGAAAGTAATGGACAAGAACTTTCCCCAGTCCTTGAGGGATCACAAAGAAAGTGAATTCCTCCAACTCAAGCAAAAGACTATGTCCCTGACTGAGTATGAGAGGAAGTTTGATCAACTTTCAAGGTATGCTCCACATCTGGTGGATACGAAAGACAAGAAGGTACGAAGGTTTGAACAAAGGCTGAACTCGAATATAAGCATGATACTTATGTCCCATCGCTTCACCACATACCGTGAAATGCTGGAAAGAGCTCATGCGATTTGGTACCAGAAGACTAGCGTCGAACAACATGGTCAACTATTCAATCAACGGACAATGGTAACATGGGAAAAAGGAAATGGAATGGCCAGGACAAGGGAGAAGGTAAGTGGCAGAACAAGAAAGCTAATGACGGAGCCAATGCCAGCAAAAGCATTATGTTGGTTATTGCGCCTTATTCTAAGTGTGGAAGGACACATCATGGCGAGTGCTTACAAGGGAAAAATGTCTGTTTTTCCCGATGTGGCAAGCCAAGACATATCATTAGGGATTGTCCCACACATACGCAGAAGAAGGATGATAATGGCAACCAGAACCAGAAAGGAAAAGCACGAGTTTTTACATTGACTCAATAGGATGCAGAGGAAAACTCTAATGTCATAGCAGGTACTCTACTGATAACCAATACACCTGCTTATGTATTGTTTGATTTAGGAGCTACACACTCCTTTGCTTCAACAACTTTTATGGCTAAATCTAGTATTACCTGTGATAAGTCAGAAGGTACATTAGAAGTTAGTATTCCTTCGGGCAACCCTTTGAATATTGATAGAATAGCCAAGTCAGTAAGTATCGAAGTTGAAAAACCAATGGAAGCGAACCTATACATGATAGAAATGAAGGATTTTGATGTAATACTAGGCATGGATTGGTTAGGTTGTAATTACGCCACCATCCGATGTAAGGAAATGGAAGTATCATTTCAGAAACCAAGAGAGGAACCATTTTCGTTCCTTGGAATGAAGACGAAACCCCTTATTCGACTAGTATCGGCTTTACAAGCTGAGAAGATGTTGAGAAAAGAAACACGTCAAGGATATCTAGTAAGTATCTCAGGAGGGAAATAAGAGACGATTAGGGTTGAACCAGTAGTACGGGAATTCGTAGATGTGTTTCTAGAAGATCTACCTGGTATTCCACCCAATAGACAAGTGAAATTCACCATGGACCTAATTCCCGTGACGGCACCAGTATCTAAGGCCCTATACCGAATGGCCCCAAAGGAACTACAAGAATTAAAGAAGCAGTTACAAGAACTCCTAGATATGGGCTTCATAAGACCAAGCGTATCTCCATGGGGTGCGTCGGTGTTGTTTGTAAAGAAGAAAGATGGAAGCATGAGGATGTGCTTCGATTATAGGGAGATAAATCGATTAACCATCAAGGATAAGTACCCACTCCTGAGGATTGAGGATCTGTTAGATCAACTGAAAGGAGCTAAGGTATTTTCAAAGATCGACTTACGATCGGGATACCATCAACTGAAAGTAGAGACAAAAGATATACCTAAGACAACTTTTAGAACTTGATATGGACACTACGAGTTTATAGTGATGCCGTTTGGGCTAACCAATGCACCTGCAGTGTTCATGGACCTAATGAATCGAGTGTTTCGTCAATACTTGGATAAGTTTATCATAGTCTTCATCGATGACATTCTGATATATTCCAAGAGTAAGGAGCAACATGAAGAGCACTTGAGAATAGCCTTAGAGGTATTACGCAAGGAGAAGCTATATGCCAAATTCAAGAAGTGCGAGTTTTAGGTTGAACGAGTTGGATTTCTTGGACATGTAGTTACTGCCCAAGGGATTGAAGTAGATCCAGCAAAAGTAGAAGCAATAACCAACTGGAAAACACCAACAAATGCTGGCGAAAAATGGAGTTTTCTAGGATTGGCTGGATATTATAGGAGATTCATAGAAGGATTCTCCAAAATAGCTGGACCAATGA
>NW_019265079.1:478239-492795 GCF_002742605.1 Olea europaea var. sylvestris
GATCAGGCACTGATATTTAGAGGAAGAATTTGTGTGCCTAAGGATGAAGCCTTGAGAAACGAGATATTAAAAGAAGCTCATTCCACCCCGTACACCGCACATCCCGGTGGTACGAAAATATATCGAGATCTTCGAGATACATTTTAGTGGAGAATTATGAAAGAAGTATAGGACTGTACGTGCAGAATTGCATGGTATGTCAACAGGTTAAGGCAGAACACCAAAAACCAGCTGGATTGTTAAATCCACTAGATATACCTGAATGGAAATTGGAAAATATCACGATGGACTTTGTGGTTGGATTCCCAAAGTCAGAAAGAGGAAATAATCCTATATGGGTAGTAGTGGATCGACTAACGAAGTTAGCTCATTTTCTTCCAGTGAAAATGACATTCAATTTAGACCAATTGGCACAGTTGTACATTAAAGAGGTTGTGAGATTACATGGTGTACCTGTATCCATTGTGTCTGACAGAGACCCAAGGTTCATGTCCAAATTTTGGAAAAGTCTACAAGGAGCTATGGGAACGAAGCTGAGCTTTAGTACAGCATATCACCCTCGGTCCGATGGTCAGTCTGAAAGGACCATCCAAACTTTGGAAGACATGCTGAGAACATGTGTCTTGGAAATAGTTGAAAGGGTGGTCGAGGTAATCGATAAGATCCGTGCTAGAATAAAGGCAGCACAGGATCGACAAAAGAGCTATGTAGATACAAGGAGGAAGGATTTAGAATTTGAAGTTGGGGATAAAGTGTTTCTGAAAGTAGCACAAATGAAAGGTGTACTTAGATTTGGAATGAAAGGCAAGCTACGACCCCGGTATATCAGACCTTTCGAGATACTTGATAGAGTCGAAAATGTGAATTACTGACTAGCTTTGCCACCTGAATTATCGGCAGTGCACAATGTGTTCCATATATCGATGATAAAGAAGTATGTATATGATCCTAATCATGCAGTAAGTTATCAAACGTTGGAGGTACAAAAAGATTTGTCGTACGAGGAACTACCGATCAAGATATTGGATCGAAAAGTGCATAAACGAAGAAATAAAGAGATTCAGTTGGCTAAGATATAGTGGAATCATCACGGCGTAGAAGAAGCCACTTGGGAAAAAGAAGAAGAAGCCAAAGACAAGTATCCAACACTATTCGCCCAATCAAAAGGTAAATTTCAAAGATGAAATTTTAATTAAGGTGTGGGGGATGTAGAACCCCAAATAATTCTAGACACCTTAGTGGCACTAAGACATGAATATTGGATGACTAAAGTATACTTCAGATTTTTAATCTCATTTGAGACCCATTTTAGACATAGGAAACATTTATTTGAGTTATCTTTCCAACGCACTTTGAATTACCTCAATCGGATATCTGGAGAAAAGGTTATGATAGAAACACTGAAAGCTGTGTAGTGTCAAACGGACTACAACCGGTCGACCGAAGCTGCCTGAAATGAAAATTCTCATTTTTCGCTAGAATTTAAAATTTATTTTCATCAATTATTTTCTCAAAGGGCCACCCACGTTTTTGGCAGTAAAAACCCCACTAAATTGAAGCATTTAATCTCAAACTTTAATGGCACCCATATTTTCTCTCTTAAATGAAATTTGACCCTTCATTTGCTTTAAGTTATGAGATATTTACCTATAAATAGAGACCTCATTTTACTCATTTTTTTCTCACACCAAAAACAAGAGTTTTTACATACTAAAGAAAGAGTTTCCAAGAGAGAAAAAGAGAGGGAGGAAAACTTTTTTTCCTAGAAGTTTAAGAAGTGATTTCAAGCATCAATTCTCAATGGTTTTCAAACATCCAAGGAGTGCATTTCTTTCAACGTCCAAGTTTCATCGAAGTTTTCAATCCCAGTTTTCAAAGTTTGAAAAGCATCAATCAAGGTAGGTAGAGGTGCAATGTGTTTAATCGTGTTAAGTTATAAGTTTCGATTCATGTTAATGTTTGTATGTCAAATGGTACTCCGGTACGGCATACACCTCTATGTTGAAGAAATGTTCGTATGTCAAATGGTGCCCTCGGGTACGGCATACCCCTTCATGTCAAATGGTGCCTCCAGGTACGGCATGTATGAAAAGTTATAAACTTAATGTTTTGAAATGTATAGCTTGATCACGAATGCACCTATGACACCTATTGAGTTTTTCAACTCACGGGTTTAATCCCATCTCTACAGATTGAAGGAATTCTACCTCGGGCATGGATGGACGAGAAGATGGAGAGTGATGCAACGAGCCCATGGAAGTTCGGTGAATAAGTGATTTGGATTTATTTTTATGAAATATTTTCCAATGTTATTTCTTTAAAGTTTTGAATAACGCAGAATGCGAGAACAAGTTATGTTTTCTTCAAATAAATTACATTTCGTTGTTTTGAAAAATGATTCAGTGTTTTTGTTTAAAGTATTTGAAGTATTGTTATTTTAATTATTATCCAAAGATGTAAGCTTCCTCTAAAAT
Source organism: Olea europaea var. sylvestris (assembly GCF_002742605.1). Classification (NCBI taxonomy): domain Eukaryota; kingdom Viridiplantae; phylum Streptophyta; class Magnoliopsida; order Lamiales; family Oleaceae; genus Olea; species Olea europaea. The sequence goes on from NW_019265079.1 coordinate 480,714, forward strand.
GTATACACTTGTTACTAAACCACCGGTTAAGCTAAGTAAAGTAAGTAGCGTTCTAGTCCACTAGGGGTCGGGGCGTTACACTTTATGTACACAATGGTGTACACTTTGGCTTACACTTTGACACTTGAAATTACCCGATTGGACAGTTTAAATTTCAATCAGTTTTCCCATCCATTTGACTCTTGACAACAATGTAAGTGTCAAATAACGTGGCAAAAATCAGTGTACAAATAGCAAAATTCAATCGGTAAAAACCTTGCAACATGTACACTATAGTTTACACTTTGCCACCTGACATTACCCCGTCGGACAGTTTAAATTTCAAACAGTTTTCCCACCCAATTGACACTTGACTACAAAGCAAGTGTCAAACAACGTGTCCAAAATAAGTGTACAAATAGCAAAGTTCAATCGGTAAGAACCTTGCTACATGTACACTACGGTGTACACTTTAGTTTATACTTTGTCAGGTAACATTACCCTATTGGACAGTTTAAATTTCAAACAATTTTCCAATCCAATTGGCACTTGACTACAAAAGCAAATGTTAAAAAACATGTCCAAAATCAGTGTACAAATAGCAAAGTACAATCGGTTAGGACCGTGCTGCATGTACACTATGCTATACACTTTATTTTACACTTTCCCACGTGATATTACCCTATTGGACAGTCTAAATTTCAAATAGTTTTCCCATCCAATTGACACTTGCAACAATGCAATTGTCAAACTACGTGTCCAAAATCAGTGTACAAATAGCAAAGTACAATCGGTAAGAACGTTGCTACATATACACCATGGTGTACACTTTTGTTAACACTTTGTCACGTGACATTACCCTATCGGATAGTTTAAATTTTTAATAGTTTTCTAATCCAATTGACACTTGACAACAATGCAAGTATCAAGTAACGTGACAAAAATCAGTGTAGAAATAGCAAAGTTCAATCGGTAAGAACGTTGGTACACGTACACCATGATGTACACTTTAGTTTACACTTTGTCACGTGACAATACCTGGTTGGACAGTGTAAATTTCTAATAGTTTTCCAACCCAATTGACACTTAACAACAATGCAAGTGTCAAACAACGTGTCAAAAATCAGTGTACAAATAGCAAAGTACAATTGGTAAAAACGTTGCTTCATGTACACTATGGTGTGCATTTTATTTTACACTTTGCCAAGTGACATATCCTTGTTGGACACTTTAAATTTCAAACAATTTTCCCATCCAACTGATACTTGACAACAATGCAAGTGTCAAACAACGTGTCAAAAATCAATGTGAAAATAGCAAAGTTCAATCGGTATTACCATGTTGGACAGTGTAAATTTCAAACTATTTTTCCATCGAATTGACACTTGACAACAATGCAAGTGTCAAACAATGTGTAAAAAGTTATTGTACAAATAGTAAAGTTAAATCGGTAAGAAATGGAAGTGTCAAACAACATGTCGAAAACCAGTGTACAAACAGCAAAGTTCAATGGGTAAGAACCTTGCTTCTTGTACACTTTGGTTTACATTTTGCCACGTGAAATTGCCCGGTTGGACATTTTAAATTTGAAACAGTTTTCCCATCGATTTGACACTTGACAGCAATGCAAGTGTCGAACAACGTGTCAAAAATCAGTGCACAAATAGCGAAGCTCAGTCGGTAAGAATCTTGCGTACCGCAAGTGTATGGTTCGTAACAAGTAATAAAGTGGATTTTTAAAAGTCCGAATATCGTCCCTCAGAGATTGAGTAGTTTAATTCTATATAACCTAGCCTTAATCGAATCTAATTGAGTGAAAATATGGTCTAAATGTAAAAAGTCCTAATTTCAATAAAGAAACCCTAATTTCAACTAAAAACCCTAATTTCTATTGAAAACCCTAATTTCTCAATTAGAAACCCTAATTTTGAAATTTTTCTAATTAAATGATTCAAACACTCAAGTAAATGAAATTAAGCAAGTTTAAAAGCTAATTTATTAAAATGAATCAAACTAAACTCACTAGGATCACGAATCCCCAATTGAAGTTATAAAAACCCTAATTTCATAAAATTAATGATTTGATGAAAATTTTCCTATTCAATGTTCCTAATTCTATCCAATATACTCTCTCGATATATATTAGACCTATTCTTTCACACCACCAGCCTATATCTCTATGGAGATGCAAACATACAAGAATGCATGTAGTTTTGTGAATAATTTAAGAATTGCATAAAGCATAGGGGTATATCTCTATCCCCTATCGGACCCTATGTTAATTTACACCTTATCGAACCTATTCCACTTCTCTCGAATGTAAGAAATAAGTCATCAACACTCACACAATCATTGGCCACTAATTGCGGAAGAAAATTAATACATGTAAATCAATCAAATTATCCAACGAGTCTTTATATTAAATTCATGAAATATAGAATTAAAATAACAAACAACGGTTATCGATCACCTAGTAATTGAAAACCTAGCCTAGAAGATTCATAATTATAGAAAAAAAAATGAAATTAATAAATAGAAAGAATAACACTTGTATGAAAGTTCTTGAAATCTGAAATCTTGAATAAAACCTTGAAAACCCCTTTGAATCCTTGTGAAATCGGCTTCATGTTCGTGTTCCTTGACTCCAAAAATTGTATTCTTCTTCTCCCTGGACGTTCTACCCTATTTCTGATGAATTTTGACTTTTATATCATGTCCTCACGGAACCCCGAAAGAGTTTCAATTAAAAATGGAAGTTCAGAATTTTTTATCGAACTTAAAGCCATGCGGCCGCATGGTATTAAACCATGCAACCACATGGTTCAAATTTTTAGCCCAAAAAGATCCCTGTTATATCATGTGCGGCCGCAAGGAATTATAACCATGCGGCCGCATGGTTATAGAAATTTTTCCGTCGGACAGATTTCAGTATTTTGGTCATAACATTGTCTCCCGATCTCTTATTGAAGTGATTCTAAGTGCATTGGGAAGAAACTCAAAGATTTACATTTTGATTGAAATAGGCTTCCTCAAATTATGATGTTTACTATGCCAAAAATGGATCTCAAGTAGAGACTCAAAATCACGAGCATAACTTTTTCGCCTGAAAGTTGATACTTGATAATACTTCGACCATATTTCACCTCTTGACTCCTTTCCTCATCCGATTGACCTCTAACACTCTTGAATCTTCATTCCATTTCCCGTCTAATCTATAAAATATTTGTAACTTGGTCCCCGAACTATCGCTTTGTTCCGTTTTGATCCTTTTTTGGCTCTTTTCTTCTGAATTTCATCTTTTCCATAGAAACACCTACATTGCATGAATTTAACAAAATTAAGTCACAATTCAACTACTTTGTCCATGTTTAAGTCATATTTGTGAGCTAAATAAGTTGTAAAAACACACTTATCAAATCCCCCAAACTTAAACTATTGTTTGTCCTCAAACAATATAGTGACTTAATGCTAAACAAACATGGCTTAATAGCTTGTCGTGTCTCAGGATTGGACTTAGTAATAATAATAGAAACAATATTAAGAGTGCGAGAATTGAATCAACCTTTACTCATCAAATGCAATACTCAACGTGTGTGTGTGAACTCATGCCAACATAATAAGCTTATGATTAGTTTATCCCAGACCCATAGTGGTCAAATTTATCCTTAGGTCACTCGAGAGATATACAATCCCCAAATGTATTCTTTTCACACAATTTCTCCGGGGTGTATTCTAAGGTTAGGAGTTTAAACAATTCTAATCCTTACCTTCTCTTAGTTTGGATAGAGTTTGCCATTACAAGTTCACATATCAACAAGTAGAGACTCTCCTTATTTTGATTGCTTCAACCCTTAGGATTAAACTAAGCTACTTGCTTCGCGTTGAGGTTATAGTTCTATCAACCAAATGTCCAACGAGGGCTTTTATTTATTTTTTTTTTGTGTCATTTTCTCATTTACTTTCTATATAACCCATGTAACGAGCTTTAGGCGATGACTCCCAAATCAGTTGGCTTTAGGGCACCAGGTTTTAAACCCTTGCAATCTTATTCACTCGAGTTATAAAGGCTCGATAAGATGACTTTTTATCAACTCTCCTTTTTTCTTGCTTTCTATATGACCCATGTAACGAGCTTTAGGCCGATGACTCTCAAACCAGTTGGTATTAGGGCATCAGGTTTTAAACCCTTACAGACTTACTTGCTCGAGTCATAAAGGCTTCTTGAGAGAAGTGATAATTTTCCAGTTTTTACTTTATGCCCCTTCTTTGTTTTTCTAGATATTTGACTTCTAAAACCATCCTCACTTAAAGCTTTTACCTATTTCTCACCTTCCAGGTTTAAACAATTCACACATTATAATTTCATGCACGGAGCCCCTACTTATCTCCATGTTTTCCTACAATGGCTCAATCATCTCCAAACTATCTTAAAGTGATATTACGGGTTAATGTTATAGAGGGTTATTCTAGGTTTCTTCTAATTTATTCTAATAATTCCAATCAATAGCTTAACACGTGACATGAGTGGCGTGCAAAAGAGTGTCAAGCGCATCAACAAGTATTAGCAAATTAAATCCTGCACTAAATCCATAGTTTTTAGCTTATACATGTCCAATAATCACATCATAGCCGGCAAAGCTACCAAACCCACACAAGCATGCAAACGTTCATAAAGATTCACTTATCAAGCATGCATCATGCAAAAACTTGTCAAAATTAACAATGGAGTGTGAATATGCAAAATAATTACATGCCGAATATTTGTTTAAAATTATGCTACCATCCCCCAAACTTATACAATACATTGTCCTCAATGTAGCGAGGTCCTTACTGATCAAACTTTGCTATTTGTACACCGATTTTTGACATGTTGTTTGACACTTACATTATTGTCAAGTGTCAATTGGATGGGAAAATTGTTTGAAATTTAAGCTGTCCAACAGGGTAATGTCTCGTGGCAAAGTTTAAACTAAAGTGTATACTATAGTGTACATGCAACAAGGTCCTTACCAATTGAACATTGCAACATGTACACTGATTTTTAACCCATTGTTTGACACTTACATTATTTTCAAGTGTCAATTGGATGGGAAAAATGCTTGAAATTTAAACTGTCCAACTGGATAATGTCACGTGGTAAAGTCTAAACTAAAGTGTACACCATAGTGTACATGTAGCATGGTCCTTACCGATTGAAAATTGCTATTTGTACACTGATTTTTGACACGTTGTATAACACTTGAATTGTTGCCAAGTGTCAATTGGCTGGGAAACTGTTTGAAATTTAAACTGTCCAAAAGGGTAATGTCAAGTGGCAAAGTGTAAACTAAAGTTTACACCATTGTGAACATGAAGCAATGTTCTTATCGATTGAACTTTGCTGTTTGTACCCTAATTTTTGGCACGTTGTTTTACACTTGCATTGTTGTCAAGTGCCAATTGGATGGGAAAATTGTTTCAAATATATACTATCTTACCAGGTAATGTCATGTGGCAAAGTGTAAATAAAAGTGTACACCATAGTGTACATGTAGCAATGTTCTTACCGATTGAACTTTGCTATTTGTAAACTGATTTTTGACACGTTGTTTGATACTTGCATTGTTGTCAATTGTCAATTGGGTGAGAAAACTGTTTGAAATTTAAACTGTCCAACAGGGCAATGTCACATGATAAAGTGTAATCTAAAGTGTACTCCATAGTGTAAATGTAACAAGGTAAACTGATTTTTGACACGTTGTTTGCCATTTGCATTGTCATCAAGTGTCAAATGGATGGAAAAACTATTTCAAATTTAAACCGTCTAGCAGGGTAATATCACGTGGCAAAGTGTAAACTAAAGTGTACACCATAGTGTAAATGTGACATGGTTCATACAAATTGAAGTTTGCTATTTGTACACTGATTTTTGACACGTTGTTGGACACTTGCATTGCTGTCAAGTGTCAATTGGATGGGAAAACGGTTTGAAGTTTAAGTTGTCCAATAGCGTAACGTCACGTAGCAAAGTCTAAAGGAAAGTGTACACCATAGTGTACATGTAGCAAGGTTCTGAGGGATTGAACTTTGCTATTTGTACACTGATTTTCGACATGTTATTTGAAACTTGCATTGTTGTCAAGTGTCAATTGGATGGTAAAACTGAGTGAAATTTAAATTGTCCAATAGAGTAACGTAACATGGCAAAAGTGTAAACTAAAGTGTACACCACAGTGTATATGTAGCAAGGTTCTTAACGATTGAACTTTGCTATTTGTACACTGATTTTTGACACGTTGTTTGACACTTGCATCATTGTAAAGTGTATCGCAAGTGTCAAATGGATGAGAAAACTGTTTGAAATTTAAATGTCCAACAGGGTAATGATACGTGGTAAAGTTTATACTAAAGTGAACACCATAGTGGACATATCGTAAGGTACTTATCGATTGAACTTTGCTATTTGTACACTGATTTTTGCATGTTGTTTGACACTTGCATTGCTGTCAAGTGTCAATTGGATAGAGAAACTAATATTTGTACATTGATTTTTGACACGTTGTTTGACACTTGCATTGTTGTCAAGTGTCTATCGGATGGAAAAACCATTTGAAATTTAAACTGTCAAACGGGATAATGTCACGTGGCAAAGTGTAAACTAAAGTGTACACCATATTGTACATGAAGCAAGGTTCTTACTGATTGAACTTTACTATTTGTATACTGATTTTTGACGTATTGTTTGACACTTGCATTTTTGTCATGTGTCAATTGGATGGAAAACTGCTATTTGTACATTGATTTTTGAGGCGTTGTTTGACACTTGCGTTGTTGTCTACTGTCAATTGGATGGGAAAACTGCTTGAACTTTGAACTGTTGAACGGGTTAATGTCACTTGGCAAAGTGTAAACTCAAGTGTATGCTATAGTGTACATGTAGAAAGGTTCCTACTGATTGAACTTTGCTATTTGTACATTGATTTTTGCAACGCTGCCAGACACTAGCATTGTTGTCAAGTGTCAATTAGATGTGAAAACTGTTTGAAATTTAAACTGTCCAACAGGGTAATGTCATGTGGCAAAGTGTAAACTAAAGTGTACATGTAGCAAGCTTCTTGTCGATTGAACTTTGCTATTTGCACACTGATTTTTGACACATTGTTTGACACTTGCATTGTTGTCAAGTGTCAATTGGATGGAAAAACTAATATTTGTACATTGATTTCTGACACGTTATTTGATACTTGTATTGTTATCAAGTGTCAATTGGATGGGAAAACTGTTTGACACTAAAACTTTCCAACAGGGTAATGTCACATAGCAAAGTATAAACTAAAGTGTACACCATAGTGTGTATGTAGCAAGGTCCTTACCGATTGAAGTTTTCTATTTGTACACAGATTTTTCACACGTTGTTAGACGCTTGCATTGTAGTCAAGTGTCTATCGAATGGGAAAACTATTTGAAATTTAAACTATCAAATGGGTTAATGTCACGTGGCAATGTGTAAACTAAAGTGTACGCCATAGTGTACATGAAGTAAGGTTCTTATCGATTGAAATTTGCTATTTGTATACTGATTTTTGACACGTTGTTTGACACTTGGATTGTTGTCAAGTGTCAATTGGATGGAAAAACTACTATTTGTACATTAATTTTTGACACGCTATTTGACACTTGCATTGTTGTCAAGTGTTAATTGGATGGGAAAATTGTTTGAAATTTAAACTGTCCAGCAGGGTAGTATCACGTGACAAAGTGTAACAAAAGTGTACACCATAGTGCACATGTAGCAAGATTCTTATTTTTTGAACTTTACTATTTGTACACTGATATTTGACGTATTGTTTGACACTTGCATTGTTGTAAATTGTCAAATGGATGGGAAAATTGTTTGAAATTTAAACCGTCCAACAGGGTAAAGTAACGTGGCAAAGTGTAAACTAAAGTGTGCACTAGAATGTACATGTAGCAAGGTTCTTACCAATTGAACTTTTCTATTCGTACACTGATTTTTGACATGTTGTTTGACACTTGCATTGTTGTCATGTATCAATTGGATGGCGAAATTGTTTGAAATTTAAAATGTCCAACAGATTAATGTCACTTGGCAAAGCGTAAACTAAAATGTACACCCAAGTGTACACGCGGCATAGTTCTTACCCATTGAACTTTGCTATTTATACACTGATTTTTGACACGTTGTTTGACACTTGCATTGTTGTCATGCGTCAATTGGAAGGGAAAATTGTTTGAAATTTAAACTGTCCAGCAGGGTAGTGTCACGTGGCAAAGTGTAAACAAAAGTTTACATCATAGTGCACGTGTAGAAAGGTTCTTACCAATTGAACTTTGCAATTTGTACATTGATTTTTGACACTTTGTTTGACACTCGAATTGTTGTCAAGTGTCAACTGGATGGGAAAACTGCTATTTGTACCCTAATTTTCGACACGATGTTTGGCACTTGCGTTGTTGTCAAGTGTCAATTGGATGGGAAAACTATTAGAAATTTAAACTGTCCAGCTGGGTAAGGTCACGTGGCAATGTGTAAACTAAAGTGTGTACACCGTAGTGTACATGTTGCAAGATTTTTACCGATTGAACTTGCTATTTGTACACTGATTTTTGACACGTTTTTTGACACTTGCATTGTTTTCAAGGGCCAATTGGATGGAAAAACTATTTGAAATATAAACTATCAAACAGGGCAATGTCACGGGGGAAAGTGTAAACTAAAGTGTACACCATAGTGTACATGTAGATAGGTTCTTACCAATTGAACTTTGCGATTTGTACACTGATTTTCGACATGTTATTTGACACTTCCATTGTTGTCAAGTGTCAATTGGATGGAAAAATAGTTTGATATTTAAACTGTCCAACATGGTATAAAGTGTACACCATAGTGTACATTTAGAAATGTTCTAACCAATTGAACTTTGCTATTTGTACACTGATTTTTGACACGTTGTTTGACACTTGTATTGTAGTCAAGTGTCAATTGGGTGGGAAAAATTTTGAAATTTAAATTGTCCAACAGGGTAAAGTCATGTGGTAATGTGTAAACCTAAGTGTACACCATAGTGTTCATATAGCATGGTTCATACCGATTGATCTTTGATATTTGTACACTGATATTTGACACCTTGTTTCACACTTGCGTTGTTATCAAGTGTCAATTGGATGGGAAAACTGTTAGAAATTTAAACTGTCCAGCAGGGTAAGGTCACGTGGCAAAGTAAAAACTAAAGTGTGTACACCGTAGTGTACATGCAGCAAAGTTTTTACCGATTGAACTTTGCTATTTGTACACTAATTTTGACACGTTGTTTGACACTTTCATTGTGGTTAAGTGTCAATTGGATGGAAAATTTTTCTAAAATTTAAATTGCCCAATAGGGTAATGTCACGTGGCAAAGTGTAAACTAAAGTGTACACAATAGTGTACATGTAGCAAGGTCCTTACCGATTGAACATTTTTATTTGTACACTAATTTTCGACACGTTGTTTGACACTTGCATTGTTGTAGAGTGTTAATTGGATGGAAAAACTGTTTGAAATTAAAATTGCCCAACAAGGTGATGTCACGTGGCAAAGTGTAAACTAAAGTGTACACAATAGTGTACATGTAGCAAGGTCCTTACCGATTAAACTTTACTATTTGTACACTAATTTTCGACAAGTTTTTTGACACTTGTGTTGTTGTCAAGTGTTAATTGGATGGAAAAACTGTTTGAAATTTAAACTGTCCAACAGGGTAATGTCACGTGGTAAAGTGTAAACTAAAGTGTACACCATAGTGTACATGTAGCATGGTCCTTACCGATTGAAGTATGCTATTTGTACACTAATTTTTGACCTGTTGTTTGTCACTTGCATTGTTGTCAAGTGTCAATTGGATGGAAAAATTGTTTCAAATTTAAACTATCTAATAGGGTAATGCCATATGGGAAATTGGTAACTAAAGTGTACACCATGGTGTACGTGTAGCAACGTTCTTACCGATTGAACTTTGCTATTTGCACACTGATTTTTGACATGTTGTTTGATAATTGCACTGTTGTCAGGTGTCAATTGGATGCGAAAATATTTTAAAATTTAAACTATCCAGCAGGGGAGTGTCACATGGTAAAGTGTAAACTAAAGTGTTCTCCGTAGTGCACATGTCGCAAGGTCCTTACCGATTGAACTTTGTTATTCGTACACTGATTTTTGACACGTTGTTTTCCATTTGCATTGCTGTCAAGTATCAATTGGATGGAAAAACTATTTCAAATTTAAACTGCCCAGCAGGATAATGTCACATGGCAAAGTATAAACTAAAGTGTGCACCATAGTGTACTTTCCGCAAGGCTCTTACCGATTGAAATTTGCTATTTATACACTGATTTTTGTCACGTTGTTTAACACTTGCATTGTTGTCAAGTGTCAATTGGATTGAAAAATTGTTTGACATTTAAACTGCCCAATAGGGTAATGTCATGTGGCAAAGTGTAAACTAAAGTGTACACAATAGTGTACATGTAGCAAGGTCCTTATCGATTGAACTTTACTATTTGTACACTAATTTTTGACACGTTGTTTGACACTTGCATTGTAGTCAAGTTTAAATTGGGTGGGAAAAAAATTTGAAGTTTAAACTGTCCTACAGGGTAAAGTCACGTGGCAATGTGAAAACTTAAGTGTACACCGTAGTGTTCATGTAGAATCGTTCATACCAATAGAACTTTGATTTTTGTACACTGATATTTGACATGTTGTTTCACACTTGCATTGTTGTCAAGTGTGAATTGGATGGGAAAACTGTTAGAAATTTAAACTGTCCAGTAGGGTAAGGTCATACGACAAAGTGTAAACCAAAGTGTATACACTGTAGTGTACATGTAGCAAGGTTTTTACCGATTGAACTTTGCTATTTGTACACTAATTTTTGACACACTGTTTCACACATTCATTGTTGTTAAGTGTCAATTGGATGGGAAATTTTTTTGGAATTTATACTGCCCAACAGGGTAATGTCACGTGGTAAAGTGTAAACTAAAGTGTACACAATAGTGTACATGTAGCAAGGCCCTTACCAATTGAACTTTACTATTTGTACACCAATTTTCGACAAGTTGTTCGACACTTGCAATGATGTAGAGTGTCAACTGGATGGGAAAACTGTATGAAATTAAAACTGCCCAACAAGATGATGTTATGTGGCGAGGTGTAAACTAAAATGTAAACCATAGTGTACATGTAGCAAGGTTCGTACCGATTGAGCTTTGATATTTGTACACTAATTTTTGACACGTTGTTTAACACTTGCATTGTTGTCAAGTATCAATTGGATGGGAAAACCATTTGAAATTTAAACTATCCAACAAGTTAATGTCACTTGGCAAAGTGTGAACTAAAGTGTACACCATAGTGTACATGTAACATGGTTCTTACCTATTGAACTTGTTGGGAATCTACTTATACATGCACAGCGGGATTTAAAATAATTTTTGATTCCCACCAAGAATCGCCTTTGTGTTTAGATAGAAATTGTGATAAGATTGTACCTTTTTCAGATCTACAATCCTTTTGCTTTTCTTTTCGTTCCACAACCTTGATTCGCCACCACAGCTGTCCAATTGTCCAGCCTCCAATGGTGATCCACACAGAGAATAAGGTTGCAACTTCTTGGGTTTTCTCTTGTGCTAGCAAGAATAATGAAAACCATATGGACCTCAAACCCTAGTTATGTATTTATATAAACTCAAACAGGCTTGGCTCGGCCCGGTCTGGTCCAATAATTAATTAATCCAATTAATTAAACCCGGTCCGTGAATTAATTAATCCAATTAATTAATTCGAAAATATAAATAACAAATCCAATTAATTAATTTATCCAACGATTGTTAAATTAACCAATTTGCAATTTGCAATCTTCTAATTCTCTTTTGTGTGTGACCCATTAGGTTCCCGACCACGATGCCTAACGACGTGAAATATTATTTTGATCTAATCAAAATTGATAAATTAAAACACCCTTTTAATTTATCGTCAATTCACATTCGTCGTCCTTGATTGACATCTAGCAATGTGTCAGGGCAATACATGTGACGGGAAATGTCACGTGGTATGACAAAA
>NW_019265079.1:493000-493237 GCF_002742605.1 Olea europaea var. sylvestris
TTTGACTTATGAGTACACCTTGGCCAAGGATTTGATCATTGACTTAATTGAATGAAATGCAGATCATAATCTCCTACTATCTAAGAGTGACTAATCCTTTATTGATCAATCACAACCTTCATACGATTCTTGACGTACCCGAACGATGTCATATTAGCGGCCCTTTTCAGAGCAACATCCAACACCGCCAAAGTATGACTGTCCTCATATAAGGTACTATGACGACCTCAAGTCAAA
>NW_019265079.1:493243-586598 GCF_002742605.1 Olea europaea var. sylvestris
TTGTGATTAACAAATTACAAATATTTGAATCTACGGACTCTATTAATTATTTAATTGTCTATTAATTAAATAATAAATCTGCCATTTAATTGCATTAATTACATATAAAAGTATCTATGTCCAAAGTTGATTGGACCTAGGGCATAATACTTACAGAACTTTGCTATTTGTACACTGAGTTTTAACATGTTGGTAGACACTTGCACTATTGTCAAGTGTTAATTGGATGAAAAAACTATTTGAAATTTAAACTGTCCAATAGGTTAATGTCAATTGGCAAAGTGTGTACTAAGGTGTAAACCATAGTGTACATGTAGCATGGTTCTTATGTATTGAACTTTGCTATTTGTACACTGATTTTTAACACGTTGTTTGACACTCGCATTGTTGTCAAGCGTCAATTGGATGGAAAAACTGTTTGAAATTAAAACTGCCCAACAGGGTAATGTCACGTGGGAAAGTGTAAACTAAACTGTGGACAATAGTGTACATGTTGCAAGGTCCTTACCGAATGAACTTTGCTATTTGTACACTAATTTTTGACACGTTGTTTAACACTTGCATTGTTTTCAAGTGTCAATTAGATGAAAAAACTGTTTGAAATTTAAACTGTACAATGGAGTAATGTCTTGTGGCAAAGTGTAAACCGAAGAGTACACCATAGTGTACTTGTAGCATAGTTCTTACCGATTAAACTTTGCTATTTGTACACTAATTTTTGACACGTTGTTTGACACTTGCATTGTTGTCAAGAATTAATTGGATGGAATAACTGTTTGAAATTTAAACTATCCAACTGGGTATTGTCACGTGGCAAAGTATAAACTTAAGTGTGTACACCATAATGTACATGTAGTAAGGTTCTTATCGATTGAAATTTGCTATTTATACACTGATTTTTGACCCTTTGTTTAAAGCTTACATTGTTGTCAAGTGTCAATTCGGTGGGAAAACTATTTCAAATTTAAATTCTCCAACAGGATAATGTCACGTGGCAAAGTGTAAACTTAAGTGTGTACACCATAGTGTACATGTAGCAAGGTTTTTATCGATTGAACTTTGCTATTTGTACACTAATTTTTGACACGTTGTTTGAAACTTGCATTGTTGTCAAGTGTCAACCAGGTGGAAAACTATTTAAAATTTAAATTGTCCAACAGGGTACAGTCATGTGGCAAAGTGTAAACTTAAGTGTACACCATAGTGTTCATGTAGCATGGTTCATACCAATTGAACTTTGATATTTGCACACCAATATTTGAGATGTTGTTTCACACTTGCATTGTTGTCAAGTGTCAATTGGATGGAAAAACTGTTAGAAATTTAAACTATCCAGCAGGGTATGGTCACGTGGTAAAGTGTAAACTACTGTGTGTACACCGTAGTGTACATGTAGCAAGGTTTTTACCGATTAAACTTTGCGATTTGTAGTTGTCAAGTCTCAATTGGGTGGGGAAAAAATTTGAAATTTAAATTGTCCAATAGGGTAATGTCATGTGGCAAAGTGTAAACTAAAGTGTACACCATAGTGTACATGTAGCGAGGTCCTTATCGATTGAACTTTGCAGTTTGTACACTGATTTTTGAGACGTTGTTTGACACTTGCATTGTTGTTAAGTGTCAATTGGATGAGAAAATTGTTTGAAATTTAAACTTCCCAACAGGGTAATGTCACATGGCAAAGTGTAAACTAAAGTGTACACAATAGTGTACATGTAGCAAAGTTCTTGTCGATTGAACTTTGCTATTTGTACACTAATTTTCGACATATTGTTTGACACTTGTATTGTTGTCAGGTGTGTCAATTGAATGGAAAAACTGTTTAAAATTTAAAATGTCCAGCAGGGTAATGTCATGTGGCAAAGTGTAAACTAGAGTGTACACTATAGTGTACATGTAGTATGGTCCTTACCGATAAAACTATGCTATTTGTACACTGATTTTTGACCCGTTGTTTGACACTTGAATTGTTGTCAAGTCTCAATTGGATGGAAAAATTATTTCAAATTTAAACTGTCCAATAGGGTAATGTCACGTGGCAAATTGGTAACTAAAGTGTACACCATAGTGTACATGTAACAAGGTTCTTACCGATTGAACTTTGCTATTTGCACACTGATTTTTGACAGGTTGTTTGAGAATTGCATTGTTGTCAAGTGTCAATTTGATGGGAAAACTGTGTCAAATTTAAACTATACAGCAAGGGAGTTTCACGTGGCAAAGTGTAAACTAAATTGTTCTCCATATTGTACATGTCGCAAGGTTCTTATCGATTGAACTTTGCTATTTGTACATTGATTTTTGACACGTTGTTTACCACTTGCATTGTTGTCAAGTGTCAATTGGATGGAAAAACAGTTTGATATTTAAACAGTCCAATTCGATAATGTCACGTGGCAAAGTGTAAACTAAATAGTACACCATAGTGTACTTGGAGCAAGGTTTTTATCAATTGAACTTTGCTATTAGTACGCTGATTTTTGACATGTTGTTTGGCACTTGCATTGTAGTCAAGTGTCAATTGGGTGGGAAAATTTTTGAAATTTAAACTTTCCGACAGGGTAATGTCACGTGGCAAAAGTGTAAACTAAAGTGTACACCTTAGTGTACATGTAACTAGGTACTTATCGATTAAACTTTGCGATTTGTACACTGATTTTTGACACGATGTTTGACACTTGCATTGTTGTTAAGTGTCAATTGGATGGAAAAATTGTTTAAAATTTAAATTACCCAACAGGGTAATGTCACGTGGCAAAGTGTAAATTAAAGCGTACACCATAGTGTGCATTTAGAAACGTTCTTACCGATTGAACATTGCTATTTGTACACTGATTTTTGACATGTTGTTTGACACTTACATTGTTGTCAAGTGTCAATTGGACGGGAAAACTGTTTGAAATTAAAACTACCCAACATGGTGATGTTACGTCGCAAAGTGTAAACTGAAGTGTACACAATAGTGTACATGTAGCAAGGTCCTTACCGATTGAACTTTGCTATTTGTTTGTTTGACACTTGTATTGTTGTGAAGTGTCAATTGGATCGAAAACCTGTTTGAAATTTAAATTGTCCAATAGGATAATGTCATGTGGCAAAGTGTAAACTAAAGTGTGTACACCATGGTGCACATTTAGCAAGGTTCTTATCAACTGAACTTTGCTATTTGTACACTAATTTTTGGCACGTTGTTTGACACTTGCATTGTTGTCAAGTCTCAATTGGATGGGAAAACTGTTTAAAATTTAACTGTTCAACAGGGTAATGTCACGTGGCAAAGTGTAAACTAAAGTGTGCACCATAGTGTACACGTCGCAAGGTTTTTACCGATTGAACATTGCTACTTGTACACTGATTTTTGACACATTGTTTGACACTTGCATTGTTGTCAAGTGTCAATTGGTTGGAAAAACTGTTTTAAATTTAAACTGCCCAATAAGGTAATGTTACGTGGTAAAGTGTAAACTAAAGTGTACACCATAGTGTGCATTTAGAAACGTTCTAACCGATTGAACTTTGCTATTTGTACACTGATTTTTGACACGTTGTTTGACGCTTGCATTGTTGTCAAGTTTAAATTGGATTGGAAACTTGCTATTTGTATACTGATTTTTGACATATTATTTGATACTTACATCGTTGTCAAGTGTCAATTGGATGAGAAAAGTGTTTGAAATTTAAACTGTTCAACAGGGTAATGCCACGTGGCAAAGTGTAAACTAAAGTGTAAACCATAGTGTACATGTGGCAAGGTTATTACCGATTGAAGTTTGCTATTTGTACACTAATTTTTGACACGTTATTTGATACTTACATTGTTCTCAAGTATCAATTGAATGGGAAAACTATTTGAAATTTAAACTATCTGAAAGGGTAATATCACATGGCAAAGTGGAAACCAAAGTGTACACCATAGTGTACATGTGGCAAGGTTCTTACGGATTGAACTTTGCTATTTGTACATTGATTTTTAGCACATTGTTTGACACTTGCATTGTTGTCAAGTGTCACTCAGATGGGAAACTTGTCTGAAATTTAAACTGTCCAGCAGGGCAATGTCTCGAGGCAAAGTGTAAACTAAGGCATACGCCATAGTGTACATGTAGCAAAGTCCTTACCGATTCAACTTTGCTTCTTGTACACTAATTTTTGACACGTTTTTTGATACTTGCACTGTTGTCAAGTGTCAATTGGACGGGAAAACTATTTGAAGTTAAACTGTCCAACAGGCTAATGTCAATTAGCAAAGTTTAAACTAAAGTGTACATTTTAGTGTACATATAGAAAGGTCCTTACCGATTGAACATTGTAATTTGTACGCTGATTTTTGAAATGTTGTTTGACACTTGTATTATTGTGAAGTGTCAATTGGATGGGAAAACTATTTAAAATTTAAACTATCCAGTAGGCAATGTCATGTGGCAAGGGGTAAACTAAAGTGTACGCCATAGTGTACATGTAGCAAGGTCCTTACCGATTGAACTTTGCTATTTGTACACTGATTTTTGACACGTTATTTAACACTTGCATTGTTGTCAAGTGTCAATTGGATGGGAAAACTATTTGAAATTAAACTGTCCAATAGGCTAATGTTACGTGGCAAAGTTTAAACTAAAGTTTAAACCGTAGTGTACATGCAGCAAGGTCCTTAACGATTGAACATTGCAATTTGTACACTAATTTTTGACACGTTGTTTGATACTTATATTGTTGTCAAGTGTCAATTGGATGGAAAAACTGATTGAAATTTAAATTACCCAACATGGTAATGTTACGTGACAAAGTGTAAATTGAAGTGTATGCCATAGTGTACATGTAGCAAGTTTCTTACCGATTGAACTTTGCTATTTGTACACTGATTTTTGACACGTTGTTTGACACTTACATTATTGTCAAGTGTCAATTGGATGGTAAAACTATTTGAAATTTAAACTGTCCAATAGGGTAATGTCACGTGGTAAAGTGTAAAGTAAACTGTACACCATAGTGTACACGTAGTAAGGTTCTTACATATTGAACTTTGCTAACTTTGCTATTTGTACACTGATCATCGACACGTTATTTGACACTTGCATTATTGTCAAGTGTCAATTGGATGGGAAAACTGTTTGAAATTTAAACTGTCCAACAGGGTAATGTCACGTGGTAAACTGTAAACTAAAGTGTACACCATAGCGTAAATGTGGCAAGGTCCTTACCGATTGAACTTTGCTATTTGTACACTGATTTTTGATACATTGTTTAACACTTGAATTGTTGTCAAGTGTCAATTGGTTGGGAAAATTGTTTGAAATTTAAACTGTCCATTAGGGTAATGTCATGGGGCAAAGTGTAAACTTAAGTGTACACCATAGTGTTCATGTAGCATGGTTCATACTGATTGAACTTTGATATTTGTACATTAATATTTGACACGTTGTTTCACACTTGCATTTTTGTCAAGTGCCAATTGGATGGGAAAACTGTTAGAAATTTAACTGTCTAGCAGGGTAAGATCACGTGGTAAAGTGTAAACTAAAGTGTGTACATCGTAGTGTACATGTAGCAAGGTTTTTACCATTGTAGTCAGGTATCAATTTGGTGGGAAAAAAATTTGAAATTTAAATTGTCCAACAGGGTATTGTCACATAACAAAGTGTAAACTAAAGTGTACACCATAGTGTGCATGTAGCTAGGTCCTTATCAATTCAACTTTGCAATTTGTACATTGATTTTTGACACATTGTTTAACACTTTCATTGTTGTTAAGTGTCAATTGGATGGGAAAATTGTTGAAATTTAAACTGCCCAACAGGGTAATGTCACGTGGTAAAGTGTAAACTAAAGTGTACATGTTGCCGGTCTTTATCGACTGAACCTTACTATTTGTACACCATTTTTTGACAATTGCATTGTTGTTCAGTGTCAATTGGATAGGAAAATTGTTGAAATTTAAACTGCACAAAAGGGTAATGCCACGTGGCAAGGTATAAACTAAAGTATACACAACAGTGTACATGTGGCAAGGTCCTTACCGATTGAACTTTGTTATTTGTACACTAATTTTTGACGCGTTGTTCATCGCTTCCATTGTTGACAAGTTTCAATTGGATGGAAAAACTGTTTGAAATTAAAAACTGCCTAATAGGGTGATGTCACGTGACAAAGTGTAAACTAAAGTGTACACAATAGTGTACATGTATCAAGGTCTTTACCAATTGAACTTTGCTATTTGTACACAAATTTTCAACACATTGTTTGACACTTGCATTGTTGTCAAGTGTTAATTGGATGGAAAAACTGTTTGAAATTTAAACTGTCCAATGGAGTAATGTCTCGTGGCAAAGTGTAAACTAAAGCGTACAACATAGTGTACTTGTAGCATGGTTCTTACCGACTAAACTTTGCTACTCGTACACTGATTTTTGACACTTTGTTTGACACTTACATTGTTGTCAAGTGTCAATTGGATGGGAAAATTGCTATTTGTGCATTGATTTTCGACACGTTGTTTGACACTTGCATTATTGTCAAGTGTCAATTGGAAGGGAAAATTGTTTGAAATTTAAACTGTCTAGCAGGGCAATGTCATGTGGCAAACTGTAAATTAAGTGTATACCATAGTGTACACGTGGTAAGGTCCTTACCGATTGAACTTTGCTATTTGTACACTGATTTTTGACACGTTGTTTAGCACTTGAATTATTGTCAATTGTCAGTTGGTTGGGAAAACTCGTTTAAATTTAAACTATCCAGCAGGGTAATGTCGAGTGACAAAGTGTAAACTAAAGTATACACCATAGTGTACATGTAGCAAGGTCCTTACCGATTAAACATTGCAATTTGTAAACTGATTTGTTACACGTTGCTTGACTTTTGCTATGTTGTCATGTTTCCATTGGATGGGAAAACTATTTGAAATTTAAACTATCCAATAGGGTAATGTCACGAGATAAAGTGTAAACTTAAGTGTACACCATAGTGTTCATGTGGCATGGTTCATACTGATTGAACTTTGATATTCGTACACTGATATTTGACAAGTTGTTTCACACTTGCATTTTTGTCAAGTGCCAATTGGATGGGAAAACTATTAGAAATTTAAACTTTCCAGCAGGGTAAGGTCACGTGGCAAAGTATAAACTGAAGTGTGTACATCGTAGTGTACATGTAGCAAGGTTTTTACCGATTGAACTTTGCTATTTGTACATTGATGTTTAACACGTTGTTTGACACTTACATTGTAGTCAAGTGTCAATTGGGAGGGAAAAAAATTGAAATTTAAATTGTCCAATAGGGTATTGTCGCGTAACAAAGTGTAAACAAAAGTGTACACCATAGTGTGCATGTAGCTAGGTCCTTATCGATTGAACTTTGCAATTTGTACACTGATTTTTGACACGTTGTCTGACACTTGTATTGTTGTCAAGTGTCAATTGGATGGGAAAATTGTTGAAATTTAAACTGCCTAACAGGGTAATATCACGTGGCAAAGTGTAAACTAAAGTGTACGCAATAGTGTAGATGTAGCTGTTTCTTACCGACTGAACCTTATTATTTGTACACAGTTTTCTAACACGTTGTTTGACACTTGAATTATTGTTAAGTGTCAATTGGATGGAAAAATTGTTGAAATTTAAACTGTCCAACAGGGTGATGTCACGTGGCAAAGTGTAAACTAAAATATACACAATAGTGTACATATGGGAAGGTCCTTACCGATTGAACTTTGCTATTTGTACACGGATTTTCAGCACGTTGTTTGACACTTGCATTGTTGTCAAGTGTTAAATGGATGGAAAAACTGTTCGAAATTTAAACTTTCCAATGGAGTAATGTCTCGTGGCAAAGTGTAAACTAAAGTGTACACCATAGTGTACTTGTAGCATGGTTCTTACCAATTGGACTTTGCTATTTGTACACTAATGTTTGACACTTACATTGTTGTCAAATGTCAATTGGATGGGAAAATCACTATTTGTACATTGATTTTCGACACGTTGTTTGACACTAGCATTGTTGTCAAGTGTCAATTGGATGGGAAAACTGTTTGAAATTTAAACTGTCCAATAGGGTAATGTCACGTGGCAAAGTGTAAAGTAAAGTGTACTCCATAGTGTACATGTAGCAAGGTTTTTACAGATTGAACTTTGCTAACTTAGCCATTTGTACACTAGTTTTTGACATGTTGTTTGACACTTGCATTATTGTCAAGTGTCAATGGGATGGGCAAATTGTTTGAAATTTAAATTGTCCAGCAGGATAATGTCACGTGGCAAACTGTAAACTAAAGTGTACACCATAGTGTACATGTGGCAAGGTATTTACCGATTGGACTTTGCTATTTGTACACTGATTTTTGACACGTTGTTTAACACTTGAATTGTTGTCAAGTGTCAGTTGGTTGGGAAAACTCTTTGAAATTTAAACTGTCAAGCAAGGTAACGTCAAGTGACAAAGTGTAAACTAAAGTGTACACCATAGTGTACATGTAGCAAGGTCCTTATCGATTAAACATTGCTATTTGTAAACTGATTTGTTACACGTTGTTTTTCTTTTACTGTGTTGTCAAGTTTCTGTTGGATGAGAAAACTGTTTGAAATTGAAATTGTCCAATAGGGTAATGTCACGTGGCAAAGTGTAAATTTAAGTGTACACCACAGTGTTCATGTAGCATGGTTCATACTGATTGAACTTTGATATTTGTACACTGATATTTGACACGTTGTTTCACACTTGCATTTTTGTCAAGTGCCTATTGGATGAGAAAACTATTAGAAATTTAAACTGTCCGGCAGGGTAAGGTCACATGGCAAAGTGTAAACTAAAGTGTGTACATCGTAGTGTGCATGTAGTAAGGTTTTTACCAATTGAACTTTGCTATTTGTACACTGATATTTGACACTTACATTGTAGTTAAGTACCAATTGGGTGGGAAAAAAAATTGAAACTTAAATTGTCCAATAGGATATTGTCACGTAACAAAGTGTGAACTAAAGTGTACACCATAGTGTGCATGTAGCTAGGTCCATATCGATTGAACTTTGCAATTTGTACACTGATTTTCAACACGTTGTTTAACACTTGCATTGTTGTTAAGTGTCAATTGGATGAAAAAATTGTTGAAATTTAAACTGCCCAACAGGGTAATGCCACGTGGCAAAGTGTAAACTAAAGTGTACACAATAGTGTACATGTAGCCGGTTCTTATCGACTGAACCTTACTATTTGTACACCATTTTTTGACACGTTGTTTGACACTTGCATTGTTGTTAAGTGTCAATTAAATGGGAAAATTGTTAAAATTTAAATTACCCAACAGGGTAATGTGATGTGGCAAAGTGTAAACTAAAGTGTACACAATAGTGTACATGTGGCAAGGTCCTTACCGATTGAACTTTGCTATTTGTACACTAATTTTTGAACGTTGTTTATCACTTGCATTGTTGACAAGTTTCAATTAGATGGGAAAACTGTTTGAAATTAAAACTGCCGAACAGGGTGATGTCACATGACAAAGTGTAAACTAAAGTGTACACAATAGTATACATATATCAAGGTCCTTACCGATTGAACTTTGCTATTTGTACACGAATTTTTAACACGTTGTTTGACACTTACATTGTTGTCAACTGTCAATTGGATGGAAAAATTGTTTGAAATTTAAACTGTCCAATGGAGTAATGTCTTGTGGCAAAGCGTGAACTAAAGTGTACACCATAGTGTACTTGTAGCATGGTTCTTACCGATTGAACTTTGCTATTTGTACACTGATGTTTGAGACGTTGTTTGACACTTACATTGTTGTCAAATGTCAATTGGATGGGAAAATCGCTATTTGTACGCTGATTTTTGACAAGTTGTTTAACACTAGCATTGTTGTAAAGTGTCAATTGGATGGGAAAACTGTTTGAAATTTAAACTGTCCAATAGGGTAATGTCACGTGGCAAAGTGTAAAGTAAAGTGTACACGATAGTGTACATGTAGCAAGGTTTTACAGACTGAACTTTGCTAACTTTGCTGTTTGTGCACTGGTTTTTGACACGTTGTTTGACACTTGCATTATTGCCAAGTGTCAATAGGATGGGAAAACTGTTTGAAACTGTTCAGGAGGGTAATGTCAAGTGGCAAACTGTAAACTAAAGTGTACACCATAGTGTACATGTGGCAAGGTCCTTACCGATTGAACTTTGCTATTTGTACACTGATTTTTGACACATTGTTTGACACTTGCATTGTTGTCAAGTGTGAGTTGGTTAGGAAAACTCTTTGAAATTTAAACTGTCCAGCAGGGCAACGTCAAGTGACAAAGTGTAAACTAAAGTGTACTCCATAGTGTACATGTAGCAACGTCCTTACCGATTGAATATTGTAATTTGTAAACTGATTTGTTACACGCTGTTTTACTTTTGCTGTGTTGTCAAGTTTTCGTTGGATGAGAAAACTGTATGAAATTTAAACTGTCCAATAAGGTAATGTCATGGGGCAAAGTGTAAACTTTAGTGTACCCCATAGTGTTCATGTAGCATGGTTCATACTAATTGAACTTTGATATTTGTACACTGATATTTGACACGTTATTTCACACTTGGATTTTTGTAAGTGCCGATTGGATGGGAAAACTATTAGAAATTTAAACTGTCCAGTAGGGTAAGGTCATGTGGCAAAGTGTAAAATAAAGTGTGTACATTGTAGTGTACATGTAGCAAGGTTTTTACCGATTGAACTTTGCTATTTGTACACTGATGTTTGACACGTTGTTTGACACTTACATTGTAGTCAAGTATCAATTGGGTGGGAAAAGAAATTGAAATTTAAATTGGCCAACAGGGTATTGTCACGTAACAAAGTGTGAACTAAAGTGTACACCATAGTGTTCATGTAGCTAGGTCCTTATCGATTGAACTTTGCAATTTGTACACTAATTTTTGACACGTTGTTTGATACTTGCATTGTTGTTAAGTGTCAATTGGATGGAAAAATTGTTGAAATTTAAACTGCCCAACAGGGTAATATCACGTGGCAAAGTGTAAACTAAAGTTTACACAATAGTGTACATGTAGCCGGTTCTTACCGACTGAACCTTACTATTTGTACACAGTTTTCTGACACGTTGTTTGACACTTGCATTGTTGTTAAGTGTCAATTGGATGGGAAAATTGTTGAAATTTAAACTGCCCAATAGGGTAATGTTACGTGGCAAAGTGTAAACTAAAGTATACACAATAGTGTACATGTGGTAAGGTCCATGCCGATTGGACTTTGCTATTTGTACACTAATTTTCAATATGCTGTTTGTCACTTGCATTGTTGACAAGTTTCAATTGGATGGGAAAACTGTTTGAAATTAAAACTGCACAACAGGGTGCTGTCACGTGACAAAGTGTACATGTATCAAGGTCCTTACCGATTGAACTTTGCAATTTGTACACAGATTTTCAACACGTTGTTTAACACTTGCATTGTTGTCAAGTGTTAATTGGATGGGAAAACTGTTTGAAATTTAAACTGTCCAATGGAGTAATGTCTCGTGGTAAAGTGTAAACTAAAGTGTACACCATAGTGTACTTGTAGCATGGTTCTTATCGATTGAACTTTGCTATTTGTACACTAATTTTTAACATGTTATTTGACACTTACATTGTTGTCAAATGTCAATTGTATGGGAAAATCGCTATTTGTGCATTGATTTTTGACACGTTGTTTGACACTAGCATTGTTTTCAAGTGTCAATTGGATGGACAAACTGTTTGAAATTTAAACTGACCAATGGAGTAATGACTTGTGGCAAAGTGTAAAATAAAATGTACACCATAGTGTACTTGTAGCATGGTTCTCACCGATTGAACTTTGCTATTTGTACAATGGTTTTTGATACGTCGATTGACACTTATTTTGTTGTCAAGTGTCAATTGGATGGAAAAACTATTTGAAATTTAAAATATCCGGCAAGGTAATGTCACGTGGCAAAGTGTAAATTAAAGTGTACACTATAGTGTACATGTCGCAAGGTTATTACCGATTGAACATTTTAATTTGTACACAAAATTTTGACACGTTGTTTGACACTTGCATTGTTGTCAAGTGTCAAATGGATGGGAAAACTGCTTGAAATTTAAACTGTCCAGCAGGTTAATGAGACGTGGAAAAGTGTGAACTAAAGTACACACCATAGTGTACATGTAGCAAGGTCGTATCAATTGAACTATTCTATTTGTACACTGATTTTGGACATGATGTTTGACCCTTGAATTGTTTTTAAGTGTCAATTAGATGTAAAAACTATTTCAAATCTAAACTGTCTAGCAAGGTGATGTCATGTGGCAAATCGGTAACTAAAGTGTACACCATAGTGTACATGTGGCAAGGTTCTTACAGATTGAACTTTGCTATTTGCACACTGATTTTTGACACACTGTTTGACAATTGCATTGTTATCAAGTGTCGATTGGATGGGAAAATTGTTTGAAATTTAAACTATCCAACAAGGGAGTGTCACGTGGTAAAGTGTAAACTAAAGTGTTCTCCATAGTGTACATGTCGCAAGGTTCTTACCGTTTGAACTTTGTTATTTGTACACTAATTTTTGACACGTTGTTTGCTACTTGATTTGTTGTCAAGTGTCAATTAGATGGAAAAACTGTTTGAAATTTAAACTATCCAGCAAGGTAACGCCACATGGCAAAGTGCAAACTAAAGTGTACACCATAGTGTATTTGTAACAAGGTTTTTACCGATTGAACTTTACTATTTGTACAATGATTTTTGACTAGTTGTTTGACACTTGCATTGTTGTCAAGTGTCAATTGGATGGAAAAATACTTTGATATTTAAACTGTCCAATAGGGTAATATCACTTGGCAAAGTGTAAATTAAAGTGTACACCATAGTGTACTTGTAGCAAGGGTTTTACCGATTGAACTTTGCTATTTGTCCACTGATTTTTGACACGTTGTTTGACACTTGCATTATAGTCAAGTGCCAATTGGGTGGGAAAATAATTTGAAATTTAAATTGTCTGACAGCATAATGTCATGTGGCAAAGCGTAAACTAAAGTGTACACCATAGTGTACATGTAGCTAGGTCCTTATCGATTGAACTTTACAATTTGTACGCTAATTTTTGACACGATGTTTGACACTTGCATTGTTGTTAAGTGTCAATTGGATGGAAAAATTGTTTGAAATTTAAACTACCCAACAGGGTAATATCACGTGGCAAAGTGTAAATTAAAGTGTACACCATAATGTACATTTAGAAACGTTCTAACCGATTGAACTTTGCTATTTGTATACTGATTTTTGACATGTTGTTTGACACTTGCATTGTTGTCAAGTGTCAATTGGATGGGAAAACTATTTGAAATTAAAACTACCCAACAAGGTGATGTTACGTCGCAAAGTGTAAACTGAAGTGTACACAATAGTGTACATGTAGCAAGGTCCTTACCGATTGAACTTTGCTATTTGTACACTAATTTTCGACACGTTGTTTGACACTGCATTGTTGTTAAGTGTCAATTGGATGGAAAACTATTTGAAATTAAACTGTCCAACAGGCTAGTATCACGTGGCAAAGTTTAAACTAAAGTGTACACCATAGTTTACATGTAGCAAGGTCCTTACCGATTGAACTTTGTTATTTGTACATAGATTTTCGACATGTTGTTTAACACATGCATCGTTTTTAAGTGTCAATTTGATGGGAAACCTGTTTGCAATTTAAACTATCCAACAGGGTAATGTCACGTGGCAAAATATAAACTAAAGTGTGTACACCATGGTGCACATTTAGCAAGGTTCTTACCAACTGAATTTTGCTATTTGTGCACTAATTTTTGACACGTTGTTTGACACTTGCATTGTTATCAAGTCTCAATTGGATGGGAAAATTGTTTAAAATTTAAACTCTTCAACTGGGTAGTGTCATGTGGCAAAGTGTAAATTAAAGTGTGCACCATATTGTACATGTCGCAAGGTTTTTACCGATTGAACATTGCTACTTGTACATTGATTTTCGACAAGTTGTTTGACACTTGCATTATTTTTAAGTGTCGATTGGATGGGAAACTTGTTTGAAATTTAAACTGTCCAACAGGGTAATGTCACGTGGCAAAGTGTGAAGTAAAGTGTGTACACCATGGTGCACATTTAATAGGGTTCTTACCAACTGAACTTTGCTATTTGTGCACTAATTTTTGACACTTGCATTGTTGTCAAGTGTCAATTGGATGGAAAAACTGTTTGAAATTTAAACTGTCCAATAAGGTAATGTCACGTGGCAAAGTGTAAACTAAAGTGTACACCATAGTGTGCATTTAGAAACATTCTAACCGATTGAATTTTGCTATATGTACACTGATTTTTGACACGTTGTTTGACACTTGCATTGTTGTAAAGTTTCAATTGGTTTGGAAAACTACTATTTGTACACTGATTTTTGACATATTATTTGACACTTACATTGTTGTCAAGTGTCAATTGGATGGGAAAAGTGGTTGAAATTTAAACTGTCCAACAAAGTAATGTCACGTGGCAAAGTGTAAACTAAAGTGGACGCCATAGTGTACATGTGATAAGGTTCTTACCGATTGAAGTTTGCTATTTGTACACTGATTTTTGATACATTGTTTGACACTTGCATTCCAGTCAAGTGTCAATTGGGTGGGAAAAAATTTGATATTTAAATTATCCAACAGGGTAATGTCACGATGCAAAGTGTAAACTAAAGTGTGCACCATAGTGTACATGTGGCTAGGTCCTTATCGATTGAAATTTGCAATTTGTACACCGATTTTCGACACGTTGTTTGACACTTGCATTGTTGTTAAGTGTCAATTGGATGGAAAAATTATTTGAAATTTAAACTACCCAACAGGGTAATGTCATGTGGAAAAGTGTAAACAAAAGTGTACACAATAGTGTACATGTAGCAAGGTTCTTACCGATTGAACTTTGCTATTTGCACTCTAATTTTCTGCACATTGTTTGACATTTGCATTGTTGTCAAGTGTCAATTGGATGGAAAAATTGTTTGAAACTAAAACTGCCCAACAAGATGATGTCACGTGGCAAAGTGTAAACTAAAGTATACACAACAGTGTACATGTGGTAAGTTCCTTACCGATTGAACTTTGCTTTTTGTACACTAATTTTTGACACAGTGTTCGACACTTGCATTGTTGTTAAGTGTCAATTGGATGGGAAAACTATTTGAAATTAAATTGTCCAATAGGCTAATGTCACGTGGCAAAGTTTAAACTAAAGTGTACACCGTAGTGTACATGTAGCAAGGTCCTTATCGATTGAACTTTGTTATTTGTACAGAGATGTTAAACTGTCCAATAGGGTAATGTCACGTGGTAAAGTGTAGACTAAAGTGTGTACACCATGGTGCACATTTAGTAAGGTTCTTACCAACTGAACTTTGCTATTTGTACACTAATTTTTGACACGTTGTTTGACACTTGTATTGCTGTCAAGTCTCAATTGGATGGGAAAACTGTTTGAAATTTTAACTGTTCAACAGGGTAGTATCACGTTGCAAAGTGTAAACTAAAGTGTGCACCATAGTGTACATGTCGCAAGGTTTTTACCGATTGAACATTGCTACTTGTACACTGATTTTTAACACGTTGTTTGACACTTGCATTGTCGTCAAGTGTCAATTGGATGGAAAAACTGTTTAAAAATTTAAACTGCCCAATAAGGTAATGTCACGTGGCAAAGTCTAGACTAAAGTGTTTTTACACCATAGTGTGCATTTAGAAACTTTCTAACCGATTGAACTTTGCTATTTTTACATTGATATTTGACACGTTGTTTGACACTTGCATTGTTGTCAAGTTTCAATTGGATTGGAAAACTGCTATTTGTACACTGATTTTTGACATATTATTTGACACTTACATTGTTGTCAAGTGTCAATTGGATGGGAAAACTGCTTGAAATTTAAACTGTCTAATAGGGTAATGTCACGTGGCAAAGTGTAAACTAAAGCGTACACCATAGTGTACATGTGGCAAGGTTCTTACCGATTGAACTTTGCTATTTGTACACTGATTTTCGACACATTGTTTGACACTCGCATTGTTGTCAAGTGTCACTCGGATGGGAAACTTGTCTGACATTTAAATTATCCAGCAGGGCAATATCTCGTGGCAAAGTGTAAACTAAGGCGTACGCCGTAGTGTTCATGTAGCAAAGTCCTTACCGATTGAACTTTACTATTTGTACACTAATTATTGATGCATTGTTTCACACTTGCATTATTGTCAAGTGTCAATTGGATGGGAAAACTATTGGAAATTAAACTGGCCAACAGGCTAATGTCATGTGGTAAAGTTCAAACTAAAGTGTACACTTTAGGGTACCTATAGCAAGGTCCTTATCGATTGAACATTGTAATTTGTACGTTGATTTTTGAAATGTTGTTTGACAATTTTATTGTTGTCAAGTGTCAATTGGATGGGAAAACTGTTTGAAATTTAAATTGTCCAGTAGGGCAATATCACGTGACAAAGTGTAAACTAAAGTGTACGCCATAGTGTACATGTAGCAAGGCCCTTACCGATTGAACTTTACTATTTGTACACTGATTTTTGACATGTTGTTTAACACTTGCATTGTTGTCAAGTGTCAATTGGATGGGAAAACTATTTGAAATTAAACTTCCCAACAGGCTAATGTCATGTGGCAAAGTTTAAACTAAAGTGTACACTATAGTGTACATGTACCACGGTCCTTAACGATTGAACATTACAATTTGTATGCTGATTTTTGTCACAATATTTGACACTTGTAATGTTGTCAAGTGTTAATCGGATGGAAAAACTGTTTGAAATTTAAACTATCCAACATGGTAGTGTCACGTGGCAAAGTATAAATTGAAGTGTACACCCTAGTGTACATGTAACAAGTTTCTTACCGATTGAACTTTACTATTTGTACACTGATTTTTGACACTTTGTTTGACACTTACATTGTTGTCAAGTGTCAATTCGATGGGAAAACCGCTATTTGTACACTGATTTTTGACACATTAATTATCACTTGCATTGTTGTCAAGTGTCAATTGGATGGAAAAATAGTTTGATATTTAAACTGTCCAACTGGGTAATGTCATGTGGCAAAGTGTAAAGTAAAGTGTACACCATAGTGTACTTGTAACAAGATTTTTACTAATTGAACTTTGCTATTTGTACACTGATTTTTGATACGTTATTTGACACTTGCATTATAGTCAAGTGTCAATTGAGTGGGAAAAAGAATTTGAAATTTAAATTGTCCAACAGGGTAATATCACGTGGTAAAGTGTAAACTAAAGTATACACCATAGTGTACATGCAGCTAGGTCCTTATCGATTGAATTTTACAATTTGTACACTGATTGTTGACACGTTGTTTAACACTTGCATTTTTGTTATTTGTCAATTAGATGGGAAAATTGTTTTAAATTTAAACTGTCCAACAGGGTAATGTCACGTGGTAAAGTGTAACCTAAAGTGTACATAATAGTGTATATGTAGCAAGGTCCTCACCGATTGAACTTTCCTATTTGTACACTAATTTTCGACACGTTGTTTGACACTTGCATTATTGTCAAGTGTCAATTGGTTGGAAAAACTATTTGAAATTTAAACTGTCAAATGGAGTAATGTCTTGTGACAAAGTGTAAACAAAAGTGTACACCATAGTATACAGGTAGTGAGGCCCTAACCGATTGAACATTGCTATTTGCACACTAATTTTTGACACGTTGTTTGACATTTGTGTTGTTGTGAAATGTGAATTGGATGGGAAAACTGTTTGAAATTTAAACTATCTAATAAGGTAATGTCACATGGCAAAGTGTAAACTAAAGTGTACACCATAGTACACATGTAGCAAGGTTCTTACTTATTGAACTTTGCTAATTGTACACTGATTTTTGACACGTTGTTTGACACTTGCATTACTGTCAAGTGTCAATTGGATGGGAAAAGTATTTGAAATTTAAACTGTCCAGCAGGGTAATGTCATGTGGCAAAGTGTAAACTAAAGTGTACACCATAGTGTACATGAAGCAATTCGTACCGATTAAACTTTGCTATTTTTACACTAATTTTTGACACGTTGTTTAACACTTACATTGTTGTCAAGTGTCAATTGGATGGGAAAAATGTTTGAGATTTAAACTGTCCAACAAGTTAATGTCACTTGGCAACGTGTGAACTAAAGTGTACACCATAGTGTACATGTAACATGGTTCTTACCTATTGAACTTTGCTATTTGTACACTGATTTTTAACACGTTGTTAGACACTTGTATTGATGTCAAGTGTCAATTGGACGGGAAAACTGTTTGAAATTTAAAATTTCCAACAGGTTAATGTCACTTGGCAAAATGTGAACTAAAGCGTACACGATAGTGTACATGTAGCATGGTTCTTACCGGTTGAACTTTGCTATTTGTACACTTATTTTTGATACGTTGTTTGACACTTGTTTTGTTGTCAAATGTCAATTGGATGGGAAAACTATTTGAAATTTAAAATGTTCGGCAGGGTAACGTCACGTGACAAAGTGTAAATTAAAGTGTACACCATAGTATACATGTCGCAAGGTTATTACCTATTGAACTTTTTCATTTGCAAACTGATTTTTGACACGTTGTTTGACACTTGCATTGTTGTCAAGTGTCAAATGGATGGGAAAACTGCTTGAAATTTAGACTGTCCAGCAGGGTAATGAGACGTGGAAAAGTGTGAACTAAAGTGTCCACCATATGTACATGTAGCAAGGTCGTTATCGATTGAACTATTCTATTTGTACACTAATTTTTGACACGATGTTTGACACTTGAATTTTTGTCAAGTGTCAATTGGATGGAAAAACTATTTCAAATTTAAACTGTCTAACAGGGTGATGTCACGTGGCAAGTTGGTAACTAAAGTGTACACTGTAGTGTACATGTAGCAAGATTCTTACCGATCGAACTTTGCTTTTTGCACACTGATTTTTGACACGTTGTTTGACAATTACATTGTTGTCAAGTGTCAATTGGATGGAAAAATTGTTTGAAATTTAAACTATCCAGCAAGGGAGTGTCATGTGGTAAAGTGTAAACTAAAGTGTTCTCCATTGTATACATGTCACAAGGTTCTTACCATTTGAACTTTGCTATTTGTACACTGATTTTGACACGTTGTTTGCCACTTGCATTGTTGTCAAGTGTTAATTGGATGGAAAACTATTTAAAATTTTAACTATCCAGTAGGGCAATGTCACGTGGCAAAGTGTAAACTAAAGTATACACCATAGTGTACTTGTAGTAAGGTTTTTGCCGATTGAACTTTGCTATTTGTACACTGATTTTTGACACGTTGTTTGACACTTAAATTGTTGTCAAGTGTCAATCGGATGGAAAAATAGTTCGATATTTAAACTGTTCAACAGGGCAATGTCACGTGACAAAATGCAAACTAAAGTGTACACCGTAGTGTACATGTAGCAAGGTTTTTATCGATTGAACTTTACTATTTGTACACTGATTTTTGACACATTGTTTGCCACTTGTATTGTAGTCAAGTGTCAATTAGGTGGAAAAAAATTAAAAATTTGAAATTTAAATTGTCGAACAGGGTAATGTCACGTAGCAAAGTGTAAACTAAAGTGTACACCATAGTGTACATGTAGCAAGGTCTTTATCGATTGTACTTTGCAATTTGTACATTGATTTTTGACACATTGTTTGTCACTTGAATTGTTGTTAAGTGTCAATTGGATGGGAAAATTGTTTAAAATTTAAACTGCCCGACAGGGTAATGTCACGTGGCAAAGTGTAAACTAAAGTGTACACAATAGTGCACATGTAGCAGGGTTCTTACCGATTGAGCTTTTCTATTTGTACAATAATTTTTGACACATTGTTTGACATTTGCATTGTTATCAAGTGTCAATATGATGGGAAAATTGTTTGAAATAAAAACTGCCCAACCAAGTGATGTCACGTTGCAAAGTGTAAACTGAAGTGTACACAATAGTGTACATGTAGCATGGTCCTTACAGATTGAACTTTGCTATTTGTACACTAATTTTTGACACGTTGTTTGACACTTGCACTGTTGTTAAGTGTCAATTGGATGGGAAAACTATTTGAAATTAAATTGTATAGGCTAATGTCACGTGGCAAAGTTTAAACTAAAGTGTACACCATAGTGTACATATAGCAATGTCCTTACCCATTGAAATTTGTTATTTGTACACAGATTATCGACAAGTTATTTGACACTTACATTGTTGTCGAGTGTTAATCGGATGGGAAACTTGTTTGAAATTTAAATTGTCCAACAAGGTAATGTCACATGGCAAAGTGTAAACTAAAGTGTGTACACTATGGTGCACATTTAGTAAGGTTTGTACCAACTGATGTTTGCTATTTGTACACTAATGTTTGACACATTGTTTGACACTTGCATTGTTGTCAAGTCTTAATTGGATGGGAAAACTATTTGAAATTTAAATTGTTCAACAAGGTAGTGTCACGTGGCAAAGTGTAAACTAAAGAGTGCACCATAGTGTACATGTCGCAAGGTTTTTACCGATTGAACATTGCTACTTGTACATTGATTGTGGACATGTTGTTTGACACTTGCATTGTTGTCACGTGTCAATTAGATAGGAAAACTATTTGAAATTTAAAATGCCCAATAAGGTGATGTCACGTGGCAAGGTGTAAACTAAAGTATATACCATAGTATGCATTTAGAAACGTTCTAACTGATTGAACATTGCTATTTGTACACTGATTTTTGACACGTTGTTTGACACTTGCATTGTTGTCAAGTTTTAATTAGATTGGAAAACTGCTATTTGTACACTGATTTTTGACATATTATTTGACACTTACATTATTGTCAAGTGTCAATTGCATGGAAAAACTACTTGAAATTTAAACTGTCCAACAGGGTAATGTCACGTGGCAAAGTGTAAACTAAAGTGTACACCAATGTGTATATGTGGCAAGGTTCTTACCGTTTGAAGTTTGCTATTTGTACACTAATTTTTGACACGTTGTTTGACACATGCATTGTTGTCAAGTGTCAATTGGATGGGAAAACTATTTGAAATTTAAACTATCCAAAAGGGTAATGTCATGTGGCAAAGTGAAAACCAAAGTGTACATGTAGCAAGGTTCTTATGGATTGAACTTTGCTGATTATACACTGATTTTTGACACATTGTTTGACACTTGCATTATTGTCAAGTGTCACTCAAATGGGAAACTTATCTGAAATTTAAATTGTCCAGCAGGGTAATATCTCGTGGCAAAGTGTAAACTAAGGTGTACGCCGTAGTGTTCATGTAGCAAAGTCCTTACCGATTGAACTTTGCTATTTGTCCACTAATTTTTGACGCATTGTTTAATACTCGTATTACTGTCAAGTGTCAATTGGTTGAGAAAACTATTTGAAATTAAAATGTCCAACCGGATAACGTCTTGTGGCAAAGTTTAAAATAAAGTGTACACTTTAGTGTACCTATAGCAAGGTCCTTACCAATTGAACATTGTAATTTGTACGCTAATTTTTGAAACAATGTTTGACACTTGTATTGTTGTCAATTATCAATTGGATGGGAAAATTGTTTGAAATTTAAGCTGTCTAGTAGGGTAATGTCACGTGGCAAAGTGTAAATTAAAGTGTACGCCATAGTGTACATGTAGCAAGGTCCTTACCGATTGGACTTTGCTATTTGTACACTAATTTTTGACACGTTGTTTAACACTTGGATTGTTGTCAAGTGTCAATTGGATGGGAAAACTATTTGAAATTGAACTGTCCAACAGGCTAATGTCACATGGCAAAGTTTAAACTAAAGTGTACACCGTACTGTACATGTAGCAAGGTCCTGAAGGATTGAACATTGCAATTTGTATACTGATTTTTGACACATTGTTTGACACTTGTATTGTTGTCAAGTGTCAATTGGTTGGGAAAACTATTTGAAATTTAAATTGTCCAACAGGGTAATTTCACATGGCAAAGAGTAAACTAAAGTGTACACAAAAGTGTACATGCAGCAAGGTTCTTACCAGTTGAACTTTGCTAATTGTACACTAATTTTCGACACATCATTTGACATTTACATTGTTGTCAAGTGTCAATTAGATGGGAAAATTGTTTGAAATTGAAACTGCCCAACAAGGTGATGTCATGTGGCAAAGTGTAATCTGAAATTTACACAATAGTGTACATGTAGAAAGGTCTTACCTATTAACTTTGCTATTTGTACACTAATTTTTGACGCGTTGTTTGGTATTTGCATTGTTGTCAAGTGTAAATTGGATGGGAAAACTATTTGAAATTAAGCTGTCAAACAGGCTAATGTCACGTGGCAAAGTTTAAACTAAAGTGTACACTTTATTGTATCTATAGCAAGGTCTTTATCGATTGAACATTGTAATTTGTACACTGATTTTTGAAACATCGTTTGACAATTGTATTGTTGTCGAGTGTCAAATGGGTGAAAAAACTGTTTGAAATTTAAACTGTCCAGCAGGGCAATGTCACGTGGCAAAGTGTAAACTAAAGTGTACGCCATAGTGTACATGCAGCAACGTCCTTACAGATTGAACTTTGTTATTTGTACACTGATTTTTGACACGTTGTTTAACACTTGCATTCTTGTCAAATGTCAATTGGATGGGAAAAATATTTGAAATTAAACTATCCAACAAGCTAATGTCACTTGGCAAAGTTTAAACTAAAGTGTACATCGTAGTGTACATGTAGCAAGGTCCTTACCGATTGAACTTTGTTATTTGTACACAAATTTTCAACATGTTGTTTGACACTTGCATTGTTTTTAAGTGT
Organism: Olea europaea var. sylvestris; assembly: GCF_002742605.1. Lineage (NCBI taxonomy): Eukaryota > Viridiplantae > Streptophyta > Magnoliopsida > Lamiales > Oleaceae > Olea > Olea europaea. The sequence goes on from NW_019265079.1 coordinate 516,080, forward strand.
TGATTGGATGGGAAACCTGTTTGAAATTTAAATTATCTAACAGGGTAATGTCACGTGACAAAGTGAAAACCAAAGTGTATACCATAGTGTACATGTAGCAAGGATCTTACGGATTGAACTTTGCTGATTATACACTGATTTTTGATACATTGTTTGACACTTGCATTGTTGTCAAGTGTCAATTGGATGGGAAAACCGCTATTTGTACACTGATTTTTGACACGTTGTTTGACACTATCATTGTTGTCAAGTGTCAATTGGATGGGAAAACTATTTGAACTTAAACTGTCCAATAGCCTAATGTCACTTGGCAAAGTTTAAACTAAAGTGTACACTGTAGTGTACATGTAGCAAGGTCCTTAACGATAGAACATTGCAATTTGTACGCTATTTTTAACATGTTGTTTGACACTTGCCTTGTTTGTCAAGTATCAATTGGATAGGAAAACCATTTGAAATTTAAATTATCCAATATGGTAGTGTCACGTGGCAAAGTGTAAACTGAAGTGTACACCATAGTGTACATGTAGCAAGTTTCTTACCGATTGAACTTTGCTATTTGTATACTGATTTTTGACACGTTGTTTGATACTTACATTGTTGTCAAGTGTCAATTGGATGGGAAAACCGCTATTTGTACACTGATTTTTGACACATTTGAGACTAGCATTGCAGTCAAGTGTTAATTGGATGGGAAATCTATTTGAAATTTAAACTGTCTAATAGGGTAATGTCATGTGACAAAGTGTAAAGTAAAGTGTACACCATAGTGTACATGTATCAAGGTTCTAACAGGTTGAACTTTGCTATTTGTACACTGATTTTTGACACGTTATCTGACACTTGCATTATTGTCAAGTGTCAATTGGATGGGAAAACTCTTTGAAATTTAAACTGTCCAGCAAGGTAATGTCACGTGGCAAACTGTAAACTAAAGTGTATACCATAGTGTCCATGTCGCAGGGTCCTTACCAATTGAACTATGCTATTTGTACACTAATTTTTGACACATTGTTTAACACTTGAATTGTTGTCAAGTGTCAGTTGGTTAGGAAAACTCTTTAAAATTTAAACTGTTCAGCAGAGTAATGTCAAGTGACAAAGTGTGAACTAAAGTATACACCATAGTGTACATGTAGCAAGGTCCTTACCGATTGAACATTTCAATTTGTATGCTGATTTGTTACACGTTGTTTGACTTTTGCTTTGTTGCCAAGTTTCAGTTGGATGGGAAAACAATTTGAAATTTAAACAGTCCAATAAGGTAATGTCACGGGGCAAAGTATAAACTTAAGTGTACACCATAGTGTTCATGTAGCATGGTTCATACTGATTGAACTTTGATATTTGTACACTGATATTTGACACGTTTCACACTTGCATTTTTGTCAAGTGTCAATTGGATGAAAAAACTGGTAGAAATTTAAACTGTCCAGCAGGGTAAGGTCATATGGCAAAGTGTGAACTGAAGTGTGTACACCGTAGGTACATGTAGCAAGGTTTTTATCGATTGAACTTTGCTATTTGTACACTGATATTTGACACGTTGTTTGACACTTACATTGTAGTCTAGTGTCAACTGGGTAGGAAAAAATTTGAAGTTTAAATTGTCCAATAAGGTAATGTCACGTGGTAAAGTGTAAACTAAAGTGTACACCATAGTGTGCATGTAGCTAGGTTCATATCGATTGAACTTTGCAATTTGTACACTGATTTTTGACACTTGCATTGTTGTTAAGTATCTATTGGATGGGAAAATTGTTGAAATTTAAACTGGCCAACAGGGTAATGTCACGTGGCAAAGGGCAAACTAAATTGTACACAATAGTGTACATGTGGCAAGGTCCTTACCGATTGAACTTTGCTATTTTTACAATATTTTTCGACAAGTTGTTTGTCACTTGCATTGTTGTCAAGTTTCAATAGGATAGGAAAATTTTTTGAAATTAAAACTGCCCAACAGGGGCATGTCACGTGGCAAAGTGTAAACTAAAGTGTACACAATAGTGTACTTGTATCAGGGTCCTTACCGATTGAACTTTGCTATTTGTACACTGATTTTTGACACGTTGTTTGACACTTGCATTGTTGTCAAGTGTCAATTGGAAGGAAAAACTGTTTGAAATTTAAACTATCCAACAGCATAATGTCACGTGGAAAAGTGTAAATTAAACTGTACACCATAATATACAGGTAGTGAGGCCCTTACCGATTGAACATTGCTATTTGTACACTTATTTTTGACACGTTGTTTGGCACTTGCATTGTTGTGAAGTGTGAATTGGACAGGAAAACTGTGTGAAATTTAAACTGTCTAATAGGGTAATGTCACATGAAAAAGTGTAAACTAAAGTGTACACCATAGTGTACATGTAGCAAAGTTCTCACCGATTGAACTTCGCTAATTGTACACTAATTTTTGACACGTTATTTGACACTTGCATTACTGTCAAGTGTCAATTGGATGGGAAAACTATTTGAAATTTAAACTATCCAATAGGGTAATGTCATGTGGCACAGTGTAAATTAAAGCGTATACCATAGTGTACATGTAGCAAGGTTCGTACCGATTGAACTTTGCTATTTGTACACTAATTTTTGACACGTTGTTTAACACTTGCATTGTTGTCAAGTTTCAATTGGATGGGAAAGTTGTTTGAAATTTAAACTGTCCAACAAGTTAATGTCACTTGGAAAATTGTGAACTAAGTGTACACCATAGTGTACATGTAACATGGTTATTACCTATTGAATTTTGCTATTTGTACGCTGATTTTTAACACGTTGTTAGACACTTGAATTTTTGTCAAGTATCAATTGAATGGGAAAACTGTTTGAAATTTAAAATGTACAACAGGTCAATGTCACTTGGCAAAGAGTAAACTAAAGTGTACACCATAGTGTACATGTAGCTAGGTCCTTATCAATTGAACTTTGCAATTTGTACACTGATTTTTGACACGTTGTTTGACACTTGGATTGTTGTTAAGTGTCAATTGGATGGGAAAATTGTTTGAAATTTAAACTTCCCAACAGGGTAATGTCACGTGGCATAGTGTAAACTAAACTGTACACAATAGTGTACATGTAGCAAGGTCCTTTTCCATTGAACTTTGCTATTTGTGTAACGCCCCGACCTCTTGTCGGCCGGAACGCTTCTTACTTTACTTAACTAACCGGTGGTTTAGTCATAGGAGAATATGTTTTAGCAGAAGCTTAATTTTTACAATGATAATTTTAACAACAACCTTTCGAATACTTTAAATAAAACACTGAATAAAAAAATAAAGAAACGTAATTTATTTGAAGAAAACACAATTTGTTCTCGCGTTCAGTGTTATTCAAATACTTTAAAGAAATAACATTGAAAACGTTCACAAAAATAAATCTAACTAACTTGTTCACTAGGTTTTTCATAGGCTCGTTGCACCGCTCTCCATCTTTTCCATGATACAGGCCCAAGGTAGAATCATATCAATCTGTAGAAAAAGGGTTAAACCCGTGAGTTAAAAAAACTCAATAGATATCATTGGTGCATTCGTGATTAAGTTATACATTTCAAAGCTGTAACTTTAGAAACCTTTTCATAGTAGGATTTTCGGTAGAATCCCAAACACGTAAAGTCATGACGACGCCTCGACTGGAAGTACATGCCATACTCGGAGGTACCATTAGACATGGAGGTGTATGCCATACCGGAGGTACCGTTAGACATACAAACATTAACATAAATCTTCATTTGCTAGAAACTTATAACTTAACACGAATTAACACTTTGCACCTCTACCTACTTTGATTGATGCTTTGAACCTTGTTGAAAAATGCACTCCTTTGATGTTTCAAAAAAAAAAACACTCCGTTGAGAATTGATGCTTGGAAAACACTTCTTGATAGCACCAAAACTTCTAGGAAAAACTAATTTTCCTCCCTCTCCTTTTTCTTTTTTCTAGACTTGAAAACTCTCTCGTTTATGCTTAGAAGCTTTTGTCTTGGTGTGAAAATGTGTATGCATTGGGGCCTATTTATAGGTGAAAATCTCACAACTTAAGGGCTAGTAAAGGGGCTAATACTCATTAATACGGGTACCATTTATGTGGGAGTTATAGGTTTAAGAAGGTGCTAGGAAATCGTGTAGGAATTTGACTTTTCATATTTCGCGTACTTCAGTTGATACTGTACAGCCTTTAGTATTTCTATCATAACTTCTTTTCCCGATATCCGATTGAGGTAATTCAAAGTAAGTTGGAAAGATAACTAAAAAAGCTACAATTTTTATTTAGATATCATTTTCCAAATCGAATGTTTTCTATGTCATAAATGGGTCTCAAATGAGACTAAAAATCTAAAGTATACTTTAGCCATCTAATATTCATGTCTTAGTGCCACTAAGGTGTTTAAAATTATTTGGGGTTCTACATCCCCCACACCTTAATTAAAATTTTCTCCTCAAAATTTACCTTCTGATTGGGCGAATAGTGTTGGATACTTGTTTTTGGCTTCCTCTTCCCCTTCCCAAGTGACCTTTTCTATTCCATGATTATTCCATTGTATTTTAACCAATTGAATTTCTTTGTTCCTTAGTTTATGCACCGTTCGATCCAATATCTTAATTGGTACCTCTTCATAGGATAAGTCCTTTTGTACTTCCATGGACTGATAGTTCACTACATGATTAGGATCATGCATGTATTTCTTGATCATTGATACATGGAACGCGTTGTGCACTACCGATAACCTAGGTAGGAGAGCTAATCGATAGGCTACATTTCCAACCCTATCAAGTATCTCGAATGGCCCGATATAGCAGGGTCGTAGCTTTCCTTTCTTGCCAAACCAAAGTACACCTTTCATCGGTGCCACTTTTAGAAACACTTTTTCTCCAACTTTGAATTCGAAATCCTTCCTCCTTCTATCCGCATAGCTCATTTGTCGATCCTGTGCTGCCTTTATCCTTGCACGGATCTTATCGATTGCCTCAACTGTCCTTTCAACTATTTCTGGTCCTAAAACTCTCTTCTCCCCAACTTCATCCCAATGAACAAGGGACCTACATCTTCTACCATAGAGAACTTTGTACGGTGTCATCCCGATAGTTGCTTGGAAGCTGTTATTATATACGAATTCTACTAGGGGTATGTATGATTCCCAACTACCCCCTATATCCAAAACACATGCTCTCAACATGTCTTCCAAAGTTTGGATGGTCCTTTTAGATTGACCATCGGACTGAGGGTGATATGTTGTACTAAAGTTCAGCTTCATTCCCATAGCTCCTTGTAGACTTTTCCAAAATTTGGACGTAAACCTTGGGTCTTTGTCAGACACAGTGGACATAGGTACGCCGTGTAATCTCACAACTTTCTTAATGTACAACTATGCCAATTGGTCTAAACTGAATGTCATTTTCATCAGAAGAAAATGAGTTGACTTTGTTAATCGATCCACTATTACCCATGCAGCGTTGTTCCCTCTTGCTGACTTCGGGAATCCAACCACAAAGTCCATTGTGATATTTTCCCATTTTCATTCGGGTATGTCCAATAGATTTAACAATCCAGCCGATCTTTGGTGTTCTGCCTTAACCTGTTGACATACTATGCACTTTTCCACGTACAACCCTTTACTTCTTTTCATATTTCTCCACCAAAATGTATCTCGGAGGTCTCTATACATTTTCGTACCACTGGGATGTGCGGTGTACGGGGTGGAATGGGCCTCTTTCAATATCTCATTTCTCAAGGCTTCATTCTAACGCACACAAATTCTTCCCTTAAACATCAGTGCCTGATCCGACGCTATTCCAAAATCCTTTCTCTTATTAGTACCAATTTCATTCTTGATCTTCAACAAGAATAGGTCATTACCTTGTGTCTCTATAATTCGATCTCTAAGAGTAGGTCGAATTATCAAAGCTGCTAGATGAGCAGTGACTTGTCCTGGTATGGTAACCACTTCGATCTACAACTTTTCCAAGTCCTTGACTAACTCCATTTGAAAAGTGGGTAGTGACGCCAACTATCCCATTGATTTTCTATTTAAAGTGTCGGCCATAACATTAGCCTTACCTGTATTGTAATGGATAGTGCCATCATATCATTCACCTATTCCAACCATCATCTTTGTCGCATATTCAATTCCTTCTGTGTGAATAAATATTTAAGACTTGTGATCTGTGTAGATATCACACTTCCCTCCATACAAGTAGTGTCGCCATATCTTCAAGGCCTGTACTATCGCCGCAAGTTCTAAATCATGCGTCGGGTAGTTCTACTCATGTTTCTTCAATTGTCTTAATGCATAGGCTATCACTTTTCTATTCTGCATCAACACACATCCCAATCCTTGCTTGGATGCATCACTGTGTATAACAAACCCTTCCGTACCCTCAGGTATTATTAACATGGGTGCTGATATCAACCTCTATTTAAGTTCTTCGAAACTTTGTTCACATTTATCCGTCCATTGAAATTTTACTCCCTTCCTTATAAGCTGCGTCATTGGTCCAGTTATTTTGGAGAATCCTTCTATGAATCTTTGATAATATCCTGCTAATCCTAGTAAGTTCCGTACCTCGCCAGCCTTAGTTGGTGTTGTCCAGTTGGTTACTGCTTTCACTTTCGCTGGATCTACCTCAATCCCTTGGGCAGTGACTATATGTCAAAGAAATCCAACTCGTTCAAACCAGAACTCACACTTCTTGAATTTGGCATACAGCTTCTCCTTGTGTAATACCTCTAATGCTATTCTTAGGTGCTCTTCATGTTGCTCCTTACTCTTGGAATATATTAGAATGTCATCAATGAAGACTATGACAAATTTATCCAAGTACTGATGAAATACATGATTCATCAGGTCCATGAACACTACAGGTGCATTGGTTAGCCCAAACAGCATCACTGTAAACTATTAGTGTCTATAACGAGTTCTAAAAGTTATCTTGGGTATATCCTTTGACTTTACTTTCAATTGATGGTATCCCGATCATAAGTCGATCTTGGAAAATATCTTAGCTCTTTTCAGTTGATCTAACAGATCCTGATTCTAGGGAATGGGTACTTATTCTCGATAGTTAATCAATTTATCTACCTATAATCGATGCACATCCTCATGCTTCCATCCTTTTTCTTCACGAACAACACTGGCACACCCATGGAGATACAGTTGGTCGTATAAAGCCCATATCTAGGAGTTCTTGCAACTGCTTCTTTAACTCTTATAGTTCCTTCGGGGCCATTTGGTATGGGGCTTTTGACACTGGTGCCGCTCCGAGAATTAGGTCTATGGTGAATTCCACTTGCCTATCTAGTGGAATACTAGATAGATCTTCTGGAAACACATCTACGAATTTTCGTACTATTGGTACGTCTTCAACCTTTATCATCTCCTGTTTCCCTCCTGAGATGTTTCCTAAATACCTTTGACATGTTTCTTTTCTCAACATCTTCTCAGCTTGTAAAGTCGATACTAGTCGAATAAGGGGTTTCGTCTTCATTTCAAGGAACGAAAATGGTTCCTCTCCTTGTTTCTGAAATGATACCTCCCTTTCCTTACATCGGATGGTGGCGTAATTACAACCCAACCAATCCATGCCTAGTATTACATCAAAATCCTTAATTTCTATCATGTATAGGTTCGCTTCCATTGGTTTTGCCTCAACTTCAATACTTACTGATTTGGCTATTCTATCAGTACTCAAAAGGTTGCCTGATGGAATGCTAACCTCTAATGTACCTTCCAACTTATCATAGGTAATACTAGATTTAGCCATAAAAGCTGTTGATACAAAGGAGTGTGTGGCTCCTGAATCAAACAATACATAAGCAGGCATATTGGCTATCAATAAAGTACCTGCTATGATGTTCGAGTTTTCCTCTGCATCTTTCTGAGTCATTGCAAAAACTCGTGCTCTCCCTTTCTGGTTCTAGTCATTGTTATCATCGTTCTTCATGGTAAATGTGGGGCAATCTTTAAAAATATGCCCTGGCTTGCCACATCTGAAACAGACATTCTTCCCTTGTAAACACATGCCACGATGCATCTTTCCACACTTAGGACATGGCTCTATAACTGGCACAATGCTCCTATTAGCATTGGCTCCGCCATTAGCCTTCTTGTTCTGCCACTTGCCTTTCCCTTGTTCTAGCCATTCCATTTCCTTTTACCCATACTGCCATTGTTCGGTTGATTGAACAGTTGACTATGTTGCTCGGCGCTAGTCTTCTGGTACTACATAGCATGAGCTCTTTCCAGCATTTCACAGTTTGAGGGGAAACAATGGGACATAAGTATCATGCTTATACCTGGGTTCAACCCTTGTTCAAACCTCCTCACTTTCTTGTCCTCCGTATCCACCAGATGTGGAGCATACCTTGAAAGTTGGTCAAACTTCCTTTCAGACTCAGTCAGGGACAGAGTCCTTTGCTTGAGTTGGAGAAATTCACTTTCTTTATGATCCCTCAAAGACTGTGGGAAGTACTTGTCCATTACTTCCTTTTTAAATCGCTTCCAAGTCAATTTCGCTTGTTGCTCTGGGGTCTTCGTCCTTGACATCGAGTCCCACCAGTGGCTTGCATCATCGGAGAACATAAACTTAGCACACTGGACCTTCTGGGCATCCGTGTACCCTATTAATCAGAATATTCTCTCCAACTTGCGAAGCCATTCCTTGAATGCAAGTGGATCAGCTGCTCCATTGAAGGTAGGGGGCTTGTGTCTTCTAAATTGCTCGACCACTGAAGCATGGGTTGAAGGAGCATTAGGAGCTAGTGGTAGGGGTTACGCCTTGTTCGGGTTTTGCCTACCAAGGTCTTGGACCACTTGGAGGAGATCTCTTATCAAGTTGGTTTAGTTTGCGTAGGCCATTTTCCTTTAGACAAAACATATGGTTCTTATTAGTTTCATACCTCGAATTCTAACAAAGAAGATAAAATTTTATTTCTTGACATAAAGGAAGTTGTTACAAGGATTTAAGTCTAATCCCTATAAGTTCTACGAATCTTCTTTAGTGGAGCCTCATCTCCAGAGGAGTCTTCCACCTCAGGTTGGGATTCTATGTCCATCTTAACCTGTGGCTCGGGCTCAGGATCATTCCCTTCTTCAGGCTCTTCTTCTTCATCAAGTTCAATTACTATCTCCGGTTGAGGTCCTAAGTTTTCCCTCCATAGGTCTAGGAGTGATTGGCAATACACTTCAAATTCAAATATATTTAGGTGCTCCTCTAGCATTACATCCCTAACCGTGACTCCCATATCTCCCCATTGAGGTGGAAGGGAGTGTATGAGGTTATTTATAGCTTCAATATACGTTATCTCCATTCCAGCGTTCACCTCTGTCATGCATCTCTCATAGACATCATGTATATGTTCGTCAAGTGGACGGAGTAGATCAGTCACGTAATTCTCATAGGACTGAATGCGCGATTCTACGGTTCAATGCTCCTCTATATGCCCTAGCCGTTCTATGAGCCATATCTGTTGCATTTTCACATATCATAAATTTTTCTTACTCTTGGAAAAATGGCTACTGTTACATAACATTCTACCTATAAATTCTAGCCCAATGCGTATCTTTTGAAAAAAAAAACACATCTTTCAAATCATTTCTAGCTGGCATAGTATATCTTTGAAAACAAGCATAAGTTGTACCATAGCATCGCAAAGCATCATAAAATAGTATTTTCATGAAAACATTAACTTTGAACATACCTGGGCCATAGGAAAAGAATCAAGAGATTGATGGATGGATGCAAGATGCCATGGAATATCTTAGACTTTTTCATTTATAAAAATAATGTACTTGGTCTACAAAACCGGCTAAATCATTTTTTTTAAATATACTTGGTCTACAGAGGCGGCTAAACCGTGCTCTAATACCACGCTGTAACGCCCCGATCCCTTGTGGACCAGAACACTACTTACTTTACTTAATTAACCGGTGGTTTAGTCATAGGAGAATATGTTTTAGCGAAAACTTAATTTTTACAATGATAATTTTAACAACAACCTTTCGAATACTTTAAATAAAATACTGAATAAAAAAAATAATGAAACGTAATTTATTTGAAGAAAACACAACTTATTCTCGCGTTCAGCGTTATTTAAATACTTTAAAGAAATAACATTGAAAACGTTCACAAAAATAAATCTAAATAACTTGTTCACCGGGTTTTCCATTGGCTCGTTGCATCACTCTCCATCTTTTCCATGATCCAGACCCAAGGTAGAATCATATCAATCTGTAGAGAAGGGGTTACACCCGTGAGTTAAAAAAACTAAATAGATATCATTGGTGCATTCGTGATCAAGTTATACATTTCAAAGCTGTAACTTGAGAAAGCTTTTCCTAGTAGGATTTTCGGTAGAATCTCCAACACGTAGAGTCACGACTTAACACGACGCCTCGACCGGAAGTACATGCCGTACCCGGAGGTACCATTAGACATGGAGGTGTATGCCGTACCTAAAGTACCATTAGACATACAAACATTAACATAAATCTTCATTTGCTAGAAACTTATAACTTAACACGAATTAACACTTTGCACCTCTACCTACCTTGATTAATGCTTTGAACCTTGTTGAAAAATGTACTCCCTTGATGTTTCAAAAAAACACTCCGTTGAGAATTGATGCTTGGAAAACACTTCTTGATAGCACCAAAACTTCTAGGAAAAACTAATTTTCCTCCCTCTCCTTTCTCTTTTTTCTAGACTTGAAAACTCTCTCTTTTATGCTTAGAAGCTTTTATCTTGGTGTGAGAAATGTGTATACATTGGGGACTATTTATAGGTGAAAATCTCACAACTTAAGTGCAAGTAAAGGGCCTAATACTCATTAATACGGATGCCATTTATGTGGGAGTTATAGGTTTAAGAAGGTGCTAGAAAATCGTGTAGGAATTTGACTTTTCATATTTCACGTACTTCGGTTGATACTGTATAGCCTTTAGTATTTCTATCATAACTTCTTCAGCCGATATTTGATTAAGGTAATTCAAGGTGCATTGAAAAATTAACTCAAAGAACTACAACTTTTCTTTAGATATAATTTCTCAAATCGAATGTTTTTTATGTCGTAAATGGGTCTCAAATGAGACTAAAAACTTGAAGTATTCTTTAGTCATCCAATATTCATGTCGAAGTGCCATTAAGGTGTTTAAAATTATTTGGGGTTCTACAATTTGTACACTAATTTTCGACACATTGTTTGACACTTGCATTGTTGTCAAGTGTCAATTGGATGGAAACCATTGTGTACATGTAGCATGGTCCTTACCAATTGAACTATGCTATTTGTACACTAATTTTGGACCCGTTGTTTGACACTTGCATTGTTGTCAAGTGTCAATTGGATGGAAAAATTGTTTCAAATTTAAATTGTCTAACATGATAATATCATGTGGCAAATTGGTAACTAAAGTGTACACCATAGTGTACATGTAGCAAGGTTCTTACCGATCGAACTTTGCTATTTGCACACTAATTTTTGACACGTTGTTTGACAATTGCATTGTTGTCAAGTGTCAATTGGATGGGAAAACTGTTTGAAATTTAAACTATCCAGTAAGGGAGTGTCACGTGGCAAAGTGTAAACTTAAGCGTTCTCCATGGTGTACATGTCGCAAGGTTCTTACTGATTGAACTTTGCTCTTTATACGCTGATTTTTTTCATGTTGTTTGCCACTTGCATTGTTTTCAAGTGTCAATTGGATGGAAAAACTGTTTAAAATTTAAACTATCTAGCACGGTAATGTCATGTGGCAAAGTATAAACTAAAGTGTACTCCATAGTGTACTTGTCGCAAGGTTCTTACCGATTGAACATTGCTATTTGTATACTAATTTTTGACATGTTGTTTGACACTTTTATTGTTGTCAAGTGTCAATTGGATGGAAAAATAGTTTGATATTTAAACTGTCCAATGGGGTAATTCACGTGGCAAAGTGTAAACTAAAGTGTACATCATAGTGTACTTGTAGCAAGATTTTTACCGATTGAACTTTGCTATTTGTACACAGATTTTTGACACGTTATTTGATACTTGCATTTTAGTCAAGTGTCAATTGGATGGGAAAAAATTTTGAAATTTAAATTGTCCGGCAAGCTAAAGTCACGTGGCAATGTGTAAACTTAAGTTTACACCATACTGTTCATGTAGCATGGTTTATACCGATTGAAATTTGATATTTGTACAATGATATTTGACACGTTGTTTCATGCTTGCATTGTTGTCAAGTGTCAATTGGATGGAAAATCTGTTAGAAATTAAAACTGTCCAGCAGGATAAGGTCACGTGGCAAAGTGTAAACTAAAGTTTGTACACTGTAGTGTACATGTAGGAAGGTTTTTACCAATTGAACATTGCTATTTGTACCCTAATTTTTGACACGTCGTTTGACACTTGTATTGCTATTAAGTGTCAATTGGATGGGAAAATTGTTTGAAATTTAAATTGCCTAGCAGGGTAATGTCACGTGGCAAAGTGTAAACTGAAGTGTACACAATAGTGTACATGTCGCAAGGTCCTTACCGATTGAACTTTACTATTTGTACACTAATTTTCGACACGTTGTTTGACTCTTGCATTGTTGTAGAGTGTCAATTTGATGGGAAAACTGTTTGAAATTAAAATTGTCCAACAAGGTGATGTCACGTGGCAAAGTGTAAACTAAAGTATACACAATAGTGTACATGTAGCAAGGTCCTTACCGATTAAACTTTGCTATTTGTACACTAATTTTCAACACGTTGTTTGACACTTGCATTGTTTTCGAGTATTAATTAGATGAAAAAATTGTTTGAAATTTAAACTGTCCAATAGGTTAATGTCACGTGGCAAAGTTTAAACTAAAGTGTACACCATAGTATACATGTAGCATGGTCCTTACCGATTGAACTATGTTATTTGTACACTGATTTTTACCCGTTGTTTGATACTTACGTTGTTGTCAAGTGTCAATTGGATTGAAAAACTATTTCAAATTTAAACTGTCCAACAGGGTAATGTCACATGGCAAATTGGTAACTAAAGTGTGCACCATAGTGTACATGTAGCAAGTTTCTTACCAAATGAACTTTGCTATTTGCACACTGATTTTTGACACGCTGTTTGACAATTGCATTGTTTTCAAGTGTCAATTGGATAGGAAAACTGTTTAAAATTTAAAATATCCAACAAGGGAGTGTCACATGGCAAAGTGTAAACTAAGGTGTTCTCTATAGTATACATGTCGCAAGGTTCTTACCGACTGAACTTTGCTATTTATACACTGATTTTTGACAAGTTGTTCGCCACTTGCAATGTTGTCAAGTGTCAATTGGATGGAAAAATTGCTTGAAATTTAAACTGTCCAGTAGGGTAATGTCACATGGCAAAGTATAAACTAAAGTGTGCACCATAGTGTACTTGTCACAAGGTTCTTACCGATTAAACTTTGCTATTTGTGCACTGATTTTTGACACGTTGTTTGACACTTGCATTGTTGTCAAGTGTCAATTGGATGGAAAAATAGTTTGATATTTAAACTGTCCATCAGGGTAAAGTCACTTGGCAAAGTATAAACTAAAGTGTACACCAGAGTGTAGTTGTAGCAAGGTTTTTACCGATTGAACTTTGCTAATTGTACACTGATTTTTGACACATTGTTTGACACTTGCATTTTAGTAAAGTGTCAATTGGGTGGGGAAAAAATTTGAAATTTAAACTGTCCTACAGGGTAAAGTCACGTGGCAATGTGCAAACTTAAGTGTACACCATAGTGTTCATGTAGCATGGTTCATACCGACTGAACTTTGATATTTGTACACTGATATTTGACACGTTGTTTCACACTTGTGTTGTTGTCAAGCGTCAATTGAATGGAAAAACTGCTAGAAATTTAAACTGTCCAGTAGGGTAAGGTCATGTGGCAAAGTGTAAACTAAAGTGTGTACACCATAGCGTACATGTAGAAAGGTTTTTTCCGATTGAAATTTGCTATTTGTACACTGATTTTTGACACATTCTTTGACACTTACATTGTTGTGAAGTATCAATTGGACGGGAAAATTGTTTGAAATTTAAACTGCCCAACTGGGTAATGTCACGTGGCAAAGTGTAAACTAAGGTGTACACAATAAACCGATTGAACTTTGCTATTTGTAAACTAATTTTCGACACGTTGTTTGACACTTGCATTGTTGTCAAGTGACAATTGGATGGAAAAACTGTTTGAAATTAAAACTGCCCAACAAGGTGATATCACGTGGCAAAGTGTAAATTAAAGTGTACACAATAATGTATATGCAGCAAGGTCCTTACAGATTGAACTTTGCTATTTGTACACTAATTTTTGAGACGTTGTTTGACACTTGCATTGTTGTCAAGTGTCAATTTGATTAAAAAATTGTTTGAAATTTAAACTGTCCAATGGAATAATGTCTTGTGGCAATGTGTAAACTGAAGTGTAAACCATAGTGTATTTGTAGAATGGTTCTTACCGATTGAACTTTACTATTTGTACACTGATTTTTGACACGTTGTTTGACACTTGCATTGATGTTAAGTGTTAATTGAATGGGAAAACTGTTAGAAATTTAAATTGTCCAGCAGGGTAAGGTCACGTGGCAAAGTGTAAACTAAAGTGTGTACACTGTAGTGTACTTGTAGCAAGGTTTTTACCGATTGAAAATTGCTATTTGTACATTGATTTTTGACACATTGTTTGGCACTTACATATTAGTCAAGTGTAAATTGGGTGGGAAAAAATTTTGAAATTTAAATTGTCCAATAGGGTAATGTCACATGGCAAAGTGTAAACTAAAGTGTACACCATAATATACATGTAGCTAGGTCTTGATAGATCGAACTTTAAAATTGTACACTGATTTTTGAAACGTTGTTTAACGCTTGCATTGTTGTTAAGTGTCAATTGGATGGGAAAACTATTTGAAATTTGAACTGCCCAAAGGGGTAATGTCACATGGCAAAGTGTAAACTAATGTGTACACAGTAGTTTACATGTAGCAAGGTCATTACCGGCTGAACTTTGCTATTTGTACACTAATTTTTGACACGTTATTTGACACTTGCATTGTTGTCAGGTGTCACTTGGATGGAAAAACTGTTTGAAATTTAAATTGTCCAATGGAGTAATGTCTCGTGGCAAAGTGTAAAATGAAGTGTATACCATAGTGTACTTGTAGCATGGTTCTTACCGATAGAACTTTGCTATTTGTGCACTGATTTTTGATACGTTGTTTGACACTTGTTTTGTTGCCAAGTGTCATTTGGATGGGAAAATTATTTGAAATTTAAAATGTTCGGCAGGTTAATGTCACGTGGCAAAGTGTAAATTAAAGTGTACACCGTAGTGTGCACGTCGCAAGGTTATTACCGATTGAACTTTTTCATTTGCAGACTGATTTTTGACACGTTATTTGACACTTACATTGTTGTCAAGGGTCAAATGGATGGGAAAACTATTTGAAATTTAAACTATCCAGCAGGGTAATGAGACATGGAAAAGTGTGAACTAAAGTGCACACCATAGTGTACATGTAGCAAGGTTGTTATCGATTGAACTATTCTATTTGTACACTGGTTTATGACATGATGTTTGACACTTGAATTATTGTCAAGTGTCAATTGGATGGAAAAACTGTTCCAAATTTAAACTGTCTAACAGGGCGATGTCACGTGGGAAATTGGTAACTAAAGTGTACACCATAGTGTGCATATAGCAAGGTTCTTACCGATTGAACTTTGATATTTGCACACTGATTTTTGACACGTTGTTTGACAATTGTATTGTTGTCAAGTGTCAATTGGATGGGAAAACTGTTTGAAATTTAAACTATCCAGCGAGGGAGTGTCATGTGGCAAAATGTAAACTAAAGTGTTCTCCATAATGTACATGTTGCAAGGTTCTTACCGTTTGAACTTTGCTATTTGTACTGATTTTTAACATGTTGTTTGCCACTAGCATTGTTGTCAAGTGTCAATTGGATGGAAAAACTATTTGAAATTTAAACTATCTAGCAGGGTAATGTCACGTGGCAAAGTGTAAACGAAAATGTACACCAGAGTGTACTTGTAGCAAGGTTTTTACCGATTGAACTTTTCTATTTGTATACTAATTTTTGACAAGTTGTTTGACACTTGCATTGTTGTCAAGTGTAAATTGGATGAAAAAAAATTTGATATTTAAACTGTCCAACAGGGTAATTTCACGTAGAAAGTGTTAATTAAAGTGTACACCATAGTGTACTTGTAGCAAGGTTTTTATCGATTGAACATTGCTATTTGTACACTGATTTTTTACATGTTGTTTGACACTTGCATTGTAGCCAAGTGTCAATTGGGTGGGAAAAAAATTTGAAATTTAAATTGTCCGACAGGGTAATGTCATGTGGCAAAGTGTAAACTAAAGTGTACACCATAGTGTACATGCAGTTAGGTCCTTATCGATTGAACTTTGCAATTTGTAAACTAATTTTTGACATGTTGTTTTACAATTGCATTGTTGTTAAGTGTCAATTGGATGGGAAAATTGTTTGAAATTTAAATTGCCCAACAAGGTAATGTCACGTGGCAAAGTGTACACAATAGTGTACATGTAGCCTTGCTATTTGCACACTAATTTTTGACACGTTGTTTGCCACTTGCATTATTGATAAGTGTCAATTGGATGGAAAAACTATTTGAAATTAAACTGTCCAACAAGCTAGGAAACATTCGATTTGGAAAACGATATCTAAATAAAAGTTGTAGCTCTTTGAGTTAGCTTTCCAACGCACTTTGAATTTCCTAATCGGATATTGAGAGAAGAAGTTATGATAGAAACACTGAAAGCTATGTAGTGTCAACCGGACTACAACTGGTCGACCGGAACTACCTGAAATGAAAATTCTCATTTTTCCCTAGAATTTAAATATTTATTTTCATCAATTATTTTCTCAAAAGACCACCCACATTTTTAGCAATAAAAACCCCACTAAATTGAAGCATTTAACCTCAAACTTAAATGGCACTCATGTTTTCTCTCTTAAATGAAATTTGACCCTTCATTTGCTTTAAGTTATGGGATATTTACCTATAAATAGAGACCTCATTTCACTCATTTTTCTCGCACCAAAAGCAAGAGCTTTTACATACTAAAGAAAGAGCTTCCAAGAGAGAAAAAGAAAGGAAGGAAAACTATTTTTCTTAGAAGTTTAAGAAGTGTTTTCAAGCATCAATTCTCAACGATTTTCAAACACCAAGGAGTACATTTCTTTCAACGTCCAAGTTTCATTGAAGTTTTCAAAGTTTCAAAAGCATTAATCAAGGTAGGTAGAGGTGCAATGTGTTTAATCGTGTTAAGTTATAAGTTTCGATTCATGTTAATATTTGTATGTCAAATGGTACTCCAGTACGGCATATCCATCTATGTTAATGGTTGTATGTCAAATGGTACTCCGATATGGCATACCCCTCTATATTGAAGAAATATTCATATGTCAAATGGTGCCCTCGGGTGCGGCATACCCCGTCATGTCAAATGGTGCCTCCGGGTACGGCATGTATGAAAAGTTATAAAGTTAATATTTTGAAATGTATAGCTTGATCACAATGCACCTATGACACCTATTGAGTTTTTCAACTCACGGGTTTAATCCCATCTTTACAGATTAAAGGAATTCCATCTCGGGCATGGATGGAGGAGAAGACGTTGAGTGATGCAATGAGCCCGTGGAAATCCGGTGAATAAGTGATTTGGATTTATTTTTGTGAAATGTTTTCCAATGTTATTTCTTTAATGTTTTGAATAACGCAGAATGCGAGAACAAGTTATGTTTTCTTCAAATAAATTACATTTTTTTGTTTTGAAAAAATGATTCAGTATTTTTATTTAAATTATTATCTGAAGATGTAAGCTTCCGCTAAAACGTATACACTTGTTACTAAACCACCGGTTAAGCTAAGTAAAGTAATTAACATTCCGGTCCACTAGGGGTCGGGGCATTAAAGCGTGGTATCAAAGCAAGGTTTAGCCGGTTCTGTAGACCAAGTATTTTTTTTAAAAAACAAAAGGAAAATGAAAAGTTTAAGGTATTCCATGGCGTCGTGCATCCATCCATCAATCTTATCCTATGGCCCAGGTATGTTCATGTTTAAAGTTAATGATTATATTTATGTTATGATACTTTGATATGATTTAGAGATGTGTTATTTAAAGATATGTAATGGACTTGGGTAAAAGCTAAGGGCTTAAAGGGAATTGCATAATATGAATGTTTAAATATTTACATTTTTTTAAGCAAAGAAAAAGTATGATGTATGTGAAAATGCAACAGATATGCTCGTAGAACGGCTAGGGCATATAGAGAAGCATTGAACCGTAGATTTGCTATTCATTCCTATGAAAACTATGTAACTGATCCGACCCGATTGCTTAGGGAACATGTGTATGACATCTATGAGAGATGCATGATGGCGGTTAATGCTAGAATGGAGATCACGCATATTGAGGTCATAAATAATCTCACACACTCCCTCCCACCTCAATAGGGAGATATGGGAGTCACAGTTAGAGATGAAATAGGCAACCCAAACCTGTTTGAGTTTGAGAGGTATTGCCATTCCCTGATTGATTTGTGGGATGATATAATCCATGAGGAGCCTGAGGAGGAACCTTTGGCTAAGGAAGAAGATCTCGAAGAAGAACCCGAGGATGATTTAGAGAATGATCCTGAGCCTGAGCCACAGGTTGAGATGGACATAGAGTCCAGACCTGAGGCGGAAGACTCCTCCGAAGATGAAGCTCCACCAAAGAAGATCCGTAGAACTTATAAGGATTAGATGTAAGTCCTTGTAATAGCTTCCCTAATGTCAAGAAATAAAATACTATCTTCTTTGCTTTAGTATTCGAAGAATGAAACTAATAAGAGACCTCCTCCGAGCGGTTCAAGACCTAGGCAGGCAAAACCCGAACTAAGCTCAACCCTTACCACTAGCTCCTAATATTCCAAACCATACTTTAGTGCTCGAGCAATTTCGAAGGCACAAGTCCCCTACCTTCAACGGAGCAGCTAATCCACTTGCAGCCGAGAAGTGGCTTCGCAAGTTGGAGTGTATATTTCAATTGACAGGGTGCACGGACGCTCAGAAAGTCTAGTGTGATGAGTTCATGTTCTCCGGTGATGCAAGTCACTGGTGGGACTCAATGTCAAGGACAAGGACCCTTGAGTAACAAGCAGAATTGACTTGGGAGCAATTCAAAGGGGAAGTAATGGACAAGTACTTTACCCCAGTCCTTGAGGGATCACAAAGAAAGTGAATTCCTCCAACTCAAGCAAAAAGCTATATCCCTGACTGAGTATAAGAGGAAGTTTGATCAACTTTCAAGGTATGCTCCACATCTGGTGGATACGGAGGATAAGAAAGTACGAAGGTTTGAACAAGGGCTGAACTCGAATATAAGCATGATACTTATGTCCCATCGCTTCACCACATACCGTGAAATGCTAGAAAGAGCTCATGCTATTTGGTACCAAAAGACTAGCGCCGAACAACATGGTCAACTGTTCAATCAACCAGACAATGGTAACATAGGAAAGAGGAAATGGAATGGGTAGGACATGGGAAAAGGCAAGTGGCAGAACAAGAAAGCTAATGGCGAAGCCAATGCCAGCAAAAGCATTGTGCCGGTTATTGCGCCCTATTTTAAGTGTGGAAGGACACATCGTGGCGAAGTGCTTACAAGGAAAAAATGTCTATTTTTGATGTGGCAAGCCAGGACATATCATTAGGGATTGTCCTACACATACCCAGAAGAAGGATGATAACAGCGACCAGAACCAGAAAGGGAAAGCACGAGTTTTTACATTGACTCAACAGGATGCAGAGGAAAACTCTAATGTCATAGCAGATACTCTACTGATAGCCAATATACCTGCCTATGTATTGTTTGATTCAGGAGCTACACACTCCTTTGCTTCAACAACTTTTATGGCTAAATCTACTATTACCTGTGATGAGTCGAAAGGTACATTAGAAGTTAGTATTCCTTCGGTAACCCTTTGAATACTGATAGAATAGCCAAGTCAGTAAGTATCGAAGTTGAGGGAAAACTAATGGAAGCGAACCTATACATGATAGAAATGAAGGATTTTGATGTAATACTAGGCATGGATTGGTTAGGTTGTAATTACACCACCATTCGATGTAAGGAAATGGAAGTATCATTTCAGAACCCAGGAGAGGAACCATTTTCATTCTTTGGAATGAAGACAAAACCCCTTATTCGACTAGTATCGGCTTTACAAGCTGAGAAGATGTTGAGAAAAGAAACATGTCAAGGATATCTAGTAAGTATCTCAGGTGGGAAACAAGAGATGATAAGGGTTGAAGATGTACCAGTAGTACGGGAATTCGTAGATGTGTTTCTAGAAGATCTATCTGGTATTCCACCCGATAAACAAGTGGAATTCACCATAGACCTAATTCCCAGGGCGGCACCAGTATCTACGGCCCCATATCAAATGGCGCCAAAGGAATTACATGAATTAAAGAAGCAGTTGCAAGAACTCCTAAATATGGGCTTTATATGACCAAGCGTATCTCCATGGGGTGCACCGGTGTTGTTTGTAAAGAAGAAAGATGGAAGCATGAGGATGTGCATCGATTATAGGGAGATAAATTGATTAGCCATCAAGAATAAGTACCCACTCACGAGGATCGAGGATCTGTTAGATCAACTGAAAGGAGCTAAGGTATTTTCCAAGATACACTTATGATCGGGATACCATCAACTGAAAGTAGAGACAAAGGATATACCTAAGATAGCTTTTAGAACTTGATATGGACACTACGAGTTTACGGTGATGCCGTTTGCGCTAACCAATGCACCTGTAGTGTTCATATACCTGATGAATCGAGTGTTTCATCAATACTTGGATAAGTTTATCATAGTCTTCATCGATGACATTCTGATATATTCCAAGAGTAAGGAGCAACATGAAGAGTACTTGAGAATAGCCTTAGAGGTATTACGCAAGGAGAAGTTGTATGCCAAATTCAAGAAGTGCGAGTTTTGGCTTGAACGAGTTGGATTTCTTGGACATGTAGTTACTGCCGAAGGGATTGAAGTAGATCCAACAAAAGTAGAAGCAGTAACCAACTGGAAAGCACCAACAAATGCTGGCGAAATACGGAGTTTTCTAGGATTGGCTGGATATTATAGGAGATTCATAGAAGGATTCTTCAAAATAGTTGGACCAATGACGCAGCTTACAAGGAAGGGAGTAAAATTCTAATGAATGGAAAAATACGAACAAAGTTTCAAAGAAATTAAGCAGAAGTTGATATCAGCACTTGTATTAACAATACCTGAAGGTACGGAAGGATTTGTTATATACAGCGACACGTCCAACTTAGGATTGGGATATGTACTAATGTAGAATGGAAAAGTGATAGCCTATGCTTCAAGACAATTGAAGAAACATGAGCAGAACTACCCGACGCATGATTTAGAACTTGCAGCGGTAGTATACGTGTAGCAAGGTTCTTACCGATTGAACTTTGCTATTTGTGCAGTGATTTTTGACACGTTGTTTGATACTTGCATTGTTGTCAAGTGTCAATTGGATGTGAAAACTATTGAAAATTTAAACTATCCAAAAGGGTAATGTTACGTGGCAAAGTGGAAACCAAAGTGCACACAATAGTGTACATGTAGCAAGGTTCTTACAGATTGAACTTTGTTGTTTGTACATGTTGTTTGACACTTGCATTGTTGTCAAGTGTCAATTGGATGAGGAAACTATTTGAAATTTAAACTGTCCAACATGGTAATGTCACGTGGCAAAGTATAAACTAAAGTGTGCACTATAGTGTACATGTAGCAAGGTCCTTAACAATTGAACTTTGCTATTTGTACACTAATTTTTGACACATTGTTTGACACTTGCATTGTCGTCAAGTGTCAATTGGATGGGAAAACAATTTGAAATTAAACTGTCCAACCGGCTAATGTCACATGGTAAAGTTTAAACTAAAGTGTACACCGTAGTGTACCTTAAGGAAGGTCCTTACCAATTGATCATTGTAATTTGTACGCTGATTTTTGACACGTTGTTTGACACTTGTATTATTGTCAAGTGTCAATAGGATTGGAAAACTATTTAAAATTTAAACTGTCCAGCAGGGTAATGTTACATGGCAAAGTGTACGCCATAGTGTGCATGTAGCAAAGTCCTTACTGATTGAATTTTACTATTTGTACACTGATTTTTGACACATTGTTTGACACTTGTATTGTTGTCAAGTGTCAATTGGTCGGGAAAACTATTTGAAATTAAACTGTCCAACAGGCTAATGCCACTTGGCAAAGTTTAAACTAAAGTGTACACTGTAGTGTACATTTAGCAAGGTCCTTAACGATTGGACATTGCAATTTGTATGCTGATTTCTGACCGGTCATTTGACACTTGTATTGTTGTCAAGTGTCAATTGGATGGGAAAACTGTATGAAATTTAAATTATCCAACAGGGTAGTGTTACGTGGTAAAGTGTAAACTGAAGTGTACTCTATAGTGTACATGTAGTAAGATTCTTACCATTTGAACTTTACTATTTGTACACTGATTTTTGACACGTTGTTTGACACTTGCATTGTTGTCAAGTGTCAATTGGATGGGAAAATCGATATGTGTATACTGATTTGAAATTAAACTGTCCAATAGGCTAATGTCACGTGGCAAAGTTTAAACTAAAGGGTACACCACAGTGTACGTTTAGCAAGGTCCTTGACAATTGAACATTGCAATTTGTACGCTGATTTTTGACACATCGTTTGACACTTGTATTGATGTCAAGTTACAATTGGATGGAAAAACTGTTTGAAATTTAAACTATCCAACAGGGGAGTGTCACGTGGTAAAGTGTAAACTGAAGTGTACGCCATAGTATTCATGTAGCAAGGTTCTTACCAATTGAACTTTGCTATTTGTACACTGATTTTCGAATCATTGTTAGACACTTGCATTGTTGTCAAGTGTCAATTGGATTGGAAAATCGCTATTTGTACCCTAATTTTGACACGTTGTTTGACATTAGCATTGTTGTCAAGTGTCTATTGGATGGAAAAATCGTTTGAAATTTAAACTGTCCAACAGGGTAATGTCATGTGATAAAGTGTAAATTAAAGTGTGTACGCCATAGTGCACATGTAGCAAGGTTCTTACA
The DNA here is from genome assembly GCF_002742605.1 of Olea europaea var. sylvestris. Lineage (NCBI taxonomy): Eukaryota > Viridiplantae > Streptophyta > Magnoliopsida > Lamiales > Oleaceae > Olea > Olea europaea. The sequence continues at coordinate 539,284 of NW_019265079.1, forward strand.
GATTGAACATTGCTATTTGTAGCCAAATTTTTGACACGTTGTTTGACACTTACATTATTGTCAAGTATCGAATGGATGGGAAAACTATTTGAAATTAAAACTATCTAAAAGGGTAATGTCATGTGGCAAAGTGGAAACCAAAGTGTACACCATAGTGTACATGCAACAAGGTTCTTACGGATTAAACTTTACTATTTGTACACCGATTTTTGACACGTTGTTTGATACTTGTATTGTTGTCAAGTGTTAATTGGATGGGAAAACTGTTTGAAATTTAAATTTTCTAACGGGGCAATGTCACGTGACAAAGTGTAAACTAAAGTATACACCATAGTGTACAAGTAGCAAGGTTCTTACGCATTGAACTTTGCTGTTTGTACACTGATTTTCAACATGTTGTTTGACACTTGCATTGTTTTCAAGTGTCAAGTGGATGGGAAAACCATTTGAAATTTAAACTGTCCAGTAGGGTAATGTCATGTGGCAAAGTGTAAACTAAATTGTACACCATAGTGTACGTGTAGCGAGATTCTTACTGATTGAATTTTGCTATTTGTACACTGATTTCTGACACTTGCATTGTTTCAAAATTCAATTGGATGGGAAAACTATTTGAAATTTAAAATGTCCAATAGGGTAATGTCATGTGGCAAAATGTGAACTAAACTGTACACCATAGTGAATACGTCGCAAGGTTCTTACCGATTAAACTTTGCTATTTGTACACAAATTCTTGACACGTTGTTTGACACTTGCATTGTTGTCAAGTTTAATTGGATGGAAAATTTGTTTGAAATTTAAACTGTTCAACGGGGTAATGTCACGTGGCAAAGTGTAAACTAAAATGTACACCAAAGTGCACATGTAGAAATGTTCTTACGGATTGAACTTTGCTCTTTGCACACTGATTTTCGACACGTTGTTTGACACTTGTACTGTAGTCAACCGTCAATTGGATGAGAAACCTCTTTGAAATTTAAACTGTCCACCAGGATAATGTCACGTGGCAATGTGTAAACTAAAGTGTACACCATAGTGTACATGTAGCAAGGTCCGTACCGATTGAGCTTTATTTTTTGTATGCTAATTTTTGACACGTTGTTTGACACTTGCCCTGTTGTCAAGTGTCAATTGGATGAGAAAATTATTTGAAATTTAAACTATCCAACATGCTAATGTCACATGGCAAAGTTTGAACTATAGTGTACACCATAGTGTACATGTAGCAAGGTCCTTACCGATTGAACATTGCAATTTGTAAACTAATTTTTAACACGTTATTTGACACTTGCATTGTTGTGAAGAGTCAATTGGATGAAAAAACTATTTGAAATTTAAAGTGTCCAACCGGGTAATGTTACAATGTAAAGGGTAAAGTAAAGTGAACACCATGGTGTACATGTAGCAAGGTTTTTATCGATTGAACTTTGCTAGTTGTACACTGATTTTTGACACGTTGTTTGACACTTGCATTGTTGTCAGGTGTTAATTGGATGGGAAAACTGTTAGAAATTTATAATGCCCAATAGGGAAATGTCAGGTGGCAAAGTGTAATCTAAAGTTTACATGCAGCAACGTCCTTACCGATTGACCATTACTATTTGTACACTGATTTTTGACAAGTTGCTTGGCACTTGCATTGTTGTACACTTTTCTGTTTGTACACTGATTTTTGACACATTGTTGGACACTTGCATTGTTGTCAAGTGTCAATTAGATGGGAAAACAGTTTGAAATTTAAACTGTCCAACGGTGTAGTGTCACGTGGCAAAGTGTAAATTAAAGTGTACACCATAGTGTACATGTCGCAAGTTTCTTATCCATTGAACTCAGCTATTTGTATACTAATTTTTGACACGTTGTTTGACCCTTGCATTACTCTCAAGTGTCAATTGGATGGGAAAATAGTTTGAAATTTAAACTATCCAACAGGGCAATGTCACGTGGCAAACTGTAAACTAAAGTATACACTATAGTGTACATGTCGCAAGGTTCTTACCTATTGAATTTTGCTATTTGTACGCTGATTTTTGACACGTTCTTTGGCACTTTCATTGTTGTCAAGTGCCAATTGGATGGGAAAACTGTAATTTGTTCACTAATTTTTGACGCGTTGTTTGACACTTGCATTGTTGTCAAGTGTCGATTGGATGGAAAAACTGTTTGAAATTTAAACTGTCCAACAGGGTAATGTCACGTGGCAAAGTATAAATTAAAGTATAAACCAAAGTGTACATGTCGTAAGGTTTTATCGATTGAACTCTGCAATTTGTACACAAATTTTTCACACGTTGTTTGACACTTACATTATTGTCAAGTGTCAATTGGATGGGAAAGCTATTATAAATTTGAAATGTCCAACAGGGTAATGTCATGTGGCAAGGTGTAAACTAAAGTGTACACCATAGTGTACATGTAGCAAGGTTCTTACCGATTGACCTTTGCTATTTGTACACTAATTTTGGACACGTTGTTTGACACTTGTATTGTTGTCAAGTGTCAATTGGATGAGAAAACTGATTGAAATTTAAACTGTCCAGCGGTGTAATGTCACATGGCAAGGTGTAAACTAAATTTTACACCATAGTGTACACATAGCAAGGTTCTTACCGATTGAACTTTGCTATTTGTACACTGATTTTTGACACATTGTTTGACACTTGCATTATTGTCAATTGTCAATTGGATGGGCAAATTGTTTGAAATTTAAACTGTCCAAAAGGGTAGTGTCACTTGGCAAAGTGTAAACCAAAGTGTACACCATCGTGTGCATGTTGTAAGGTCCTTCCCGATTGAACTATGCTATTTGTAAATAGATTTTCGAAACGTTGTTTAACACTTGCATTGTTGTCAAGTGTCAATTGGATGGGAAAACTATTTGAAATTTAAACTGTCCAGCAGGGTAATGTCACGTGGCAAAGTGTAAACTAATGTGTACACCATAGTTTACATGTAGCAAGGTCCTTATCGATTGAGCTTTGCTATTTGTACACTGATTTTTGACACTTGCATTGTTTTATGTGTCGATTGGAAGGGAAACTATTTGAAATTTAAATTGACCAATAGGCTAATTTCACTTGCTAAAGCATAAACTAAAGTTTACACCGTAGTGTATAGGTAGCAAGGTTCTTGTCGATTGAACATTGCAATTTGTACACTGATTTTTAAAACGTTCGTTGACACTTGTGTTGTTGTCATATGTCAATTGGATGGGAAAACTGTTTGAAATTTAAATAGTCTAGCAGGGCAACGTCACGTGGCAGAGTGTAAACTAAAGTGTACACCATCATGTACATGTTGCAAGGTTCTTACGGATTGAACTTTGCTATTCGTACACTAATTTTTGACACGTTGTTTGACACTTTCATTGTTGTCAAGTTTCAATTGGATGGAAAAACTGCTATTTGTTCACTGATTTTTGACACATCGTTTGACACTTGCATTGTTATCAAGTGTCAATTGGATGGAAAAACTATTTGAAATTTAAACTGTCCAACATGGTACTGTCACGTGGCAAAGTGTAAACTAAAGTGTAGACCATAGTGTACATGTCGCAAGGTTCTTATCGATTGAACTCTTCTATTTGTACACCAATTTTTGACACATTGTTTGACACTTGCATTGTTGTCAAGTGTCATTTGGGTGGGAAAACTGTTATAAATTTAAATTTTCCAACAAGGTAATGACACGTGACAAAGTGCAAACTAAAGTGTACACCATAGTGTAAATGTAGCAAGGTTCTTACCAATTGAACTTTGCTCTTCGTACTCTGATTTTTGACACGTTGTTTGATACTTGCATTATTGTCAAGTTTCAATTGGATGGGAAAATTGTTTGAAATTTAAACTGTCCAATGGGGTGTTGTCACGTGGCAAAGTGTAAACTAAAGTGTACACCGTAGTGTACATGTTGCAAGGTTCTTAATGATTGAACTTTGTTGTTGTACACTAATTTTCAACACGTTGTTTGATACTTGAATTGTTGTCAAGTCTCAATTGGATGGGAAAACTGTTTGAAATTTAAACTGTCCAGCAGGATAATGTCACTTGCCTATGTGTAAACTAAAGTATACACCATAGTGTACATGTACCAAGGTCCTTACCAATTGGGCTTTGCTTTTTGTACGCTGATTTTTGACACATTGCTTGAACTTACTTTGTTGTCAATTGTCAATTGGATGGAAAAACTATTTGAAGTTTAAACTATCTGACAGGCCAATGTCACGTGGCAAAGTTTAAACCAAAGTGTACACCATAGTGTACATGTAGCAAGGTCCTCATTGATTGAACATTGCAATTTGTACACTAATTTTTAACACATTGTTTGACATTTGCATTGTTGTCAAGTGTCAATTAGATGGGAAAACTGTTTGAAATTTAAAGTGTTCAATAGGGTAATGTCACATGGCAAAGGGTAAAGTAAAGTGTACACCATGGTGTACATGTAGCAGGGTTTTTACCGATTGAACTTTGCTATTTGTACACTGATTTTTGACACGTTGTTTGACAGTTGCATTGTTGTCAATTTTAATTGGATGGAAAAATAGTATGAAATTTAAACTGTGCAATAGGGTAATGTCACGTGGTAAAGTGTAAACTGAAGTGTACACAATAGGGTACATGTAGCAAGGTCCTTACCGATTGAACTTTGCGATTTGTACAAAGATTTTTGACACGTTGTTTGACGCTTGCATTGTTGTCAAGTCTTAATTGGATGGGAAAACTATTAGATATTTAGACTGTCTAACGGGGGAATGTCAGATGGCAAAGTGCAAACTAATGTGTACATGTATCAAGGTCCTTACCGATTGACCATTACTATTTGTACACTGATTTTTGACATGTTGCTTGGCAGTTGCATTGTTGTCAAGTGTCAATTGGATGGGAAAACTATTTGAAATTTAAACTGTCCAGCAGGGTAATGTCACGTGGCAAAGTGTAAACTAAAGTGTACACCATAGTGTACATGTAGCAAGTTTCTTACTGATTGAACTTTGCTATTTGTACACTGATTTTTGACATGTTGTTTAACATTTGCATTGTTGCAAGTTTTAATTGGATGGGAAACCTGTTTTAAATTTGCAATGTCCAATAGTGTAACATCACGTGGGAAAGTTTAAACTAAAGTGTACACCATAGTGTACATATAGCAAGGTCCTTACCGATTGAACATTGCAATTTGAACACTGATTTTTAACACGTTGTTTGACACTTACATTGTCATCAAGTGTCAATTGGATGGGGAAAATGTTTGAAATTTAAAATGTCCAACAGGGTAATGTCACATGGCAAAGTGTAAACTAAACTGTACACATTAGTGAACATTTAGCAAGGTCCTTACCGATTGAACTTTGCTATTTGTACACAAATTTTTTACAAATTGTTTTACACTTGCATTGTTGTCAAGTGTCAATTGGATGGGAAAACTATGAGAAATTTATAATGTCTAAAAGGGCAATGTCACGTGACAAAGTGTATACTAAAGTTGTGATGCCCCGAAGTTAAGCTTCGAGGGTCACGTACTAAACATAATAGCTTCTACCTTTGGTACATGTAAATACTATTAAATAGAAATATTACATGTTAGAAACTTATTTTCAATTTGGTAAAATATCTTTCATAAAATTTAATGGCCGGTAAAAGTGCATGTCGATATGAAATTATACTTTACGTATACGGACTCGGCACTGCCACGGTTAGTTGGGGAAGCAAGTTCGACTATTTTTATAAAATTCATCCCAACTTCATTTTCTATGAAATTTGTGGCATTAGAAAGATAATTTCAAGTGGTTTTCTAGATTAAAATATGAAAATTTTCCAAGAACATATGATATGGGCGTTTTATTGAAAACTGTGAAGTATTGCACAAGAAATCTAGATTAACCTCTCGACGTTTAAAAATTTATATCTCAGGCCGTAGTTATCCAAATTGAGTGATTCCTACGCCCATATTTAGAAACCTCAAAGAGGAACATAGAAACTTTTTAGAGTCTCAAATGGATGTTTATAGAGTTGGAAATATCATTTTGAAGTTGACCCAAAAATTGTTCTGTTTCTGCCTTTTGTCACTTGCAAGGAGAAGTTTTTTTAAAAAAGGTCTCTTAACGCAACATAGAAGATATAATTGCATGATTTACTTCTGGTAGCATATTACATCATGTCTTATACATGTTTTTATACAATACCATAAGAAAACATATGGAAAGCAGTCGAACAAAACATGCAAAAACAAAACTTTGATGCAAAACAACCTTGTCCCTAACCCATCATCGATTATGCCGACTGACTTCCACCAACTTCGCAATTATGGATCTGAAAATTTAGTATAGAATACTATGAGTATAAGGAATACTCAGTAAGATACCATGCTTGGATTTTATCATGTTAATACTACACAAAAGAATGCAATCAAACACATACTTGCACATTCCGGCTTGCCGGTACCCTTCGGACTTGTCCTAAGGCATAAATAGATATCTAACTTTGTGGACTTGTCCACCACATTCATATTATGGTTTTTCATGAATAGCTTAAACATAAATATTACCATGAAATCATACCACTTAAACATAGAAAGTATCTTACAATAAAACTTGAAGAAATCCTGGTTGAAAATGAATTGAGAAATGCTAGGCTGGTCCTCTTCTTCCCTCACGTTTTGTGCCCTTTTTTAAACAAGTGATAAGTTGATTTTCATGCAAGAGAAATAAAGGGTAGCAACACATCTATTTATAGGTGAGAAAAATGATTAATTTTGGGTGACTCTTCAAGAAATTCAACATGTGTAGGCTGCATGGTTTCATTTTCTTAAATCCAAAACACCTCATGCATTAGTTAGCCACCTCATGCTTAAATTAAAACACCTCATGCATATATGTTTCAGCAATTTCTCGGCCAAGTGGAGAAACAATGTTTAACTTTAGTAATTAGGTGTAAAATGAACATTTATCCCAAACCCCTAATTAACAAATTATTTGGAAAAACTTTTAATAAATCAACCAAATGAAAATTTGGCAACCATAAATAATTTTTGGCCATACTAAGTTTTGAAAAGTTAAATTGCTATTCTAAAAATTAAATGAGCACAAAATTCGGAGTATTACATCAGTGTACACCATAGTGTACATGTAGCAAGGTCCTTACCTGTCACACCCCCAAATTAATATTGATATCTATACACAACCTAGACATAGAATTTTACATATATTTTTTTTTAGTTTGTTAACTTTTAATCACCTGTGACACGATCATATAATATATCGAAACCTAAAATCATATCGCCATAATCCAACATATATATTTAGAGCTTATAAACATGTCTACAGGCCATTTCAAAAATACACTATATAGGATTCCAAAATATAACCCAACAGATGGGAGCCTACAAAATAACCCTACAGGTCGTCATCCATGTACATCGAAGTCTGCAATCCTGTAGGAGCTCCACAGCTAGCCATGATCTCTATGTAGTTCCATGTTCACCTACAATACAAGAACTACATAAGCCAATGCTTAGTAAGCAAAATCATGCATGTCCTGAACATGAGTAATAACGACATATGACACCATGCCATTTACTTTAAATATCATGATAAAAAGTATCATATTTCAATATTCGTCAAAGTCGACTAGAAATCATTTCACTTGAAATTTTTCATTTCATTGGGCCCTTGACCCACCTACTATGCACTGGATAGAGCTCTGCATAATATCAATATCAATAATTAAATGTCCAGTATGAAATCGACACCGACAAGTGGACCATCCTCTCGTAACCACTAGAGGCCCATCCCCTGACTACCCCTATGATCACCCAAGAAGTCTCCCACCTGGCAGCGCCAATAATCATAACAAGGGCATAGTCGAGTGGTCCGCCCTCCCGTGATCACCAAAGGCCCATCCCCTATCTACCTTTGCAATCACCCAGGAAGTAACACCCGCAATGCCAAACATATCACATAAGCATGCCTCACATGCCTCGGTGCCCTAGTAGTGGTCAATAAAACATTTATAATGAAACTCACTTTGAAATCATATTTTGCATGCAGTATTTTCAACCATGTTACATGTCGTGCATGCATATGAAAATGCTCATAAATGAAAATCGATGTCAATAGGTTATGCAATCTCATACTCAATGATCGTAACCACCATATGATGTGCTATAAGCCTCTTATCAAATTTATGTAGATATTTCAACATTACTATGTCACATATACTAGGTTCTCGCATCGTAGTTGCAAATGCATTTTCACTTACCTTTCGCATTTATGTGTGTAAGCTCCTATGGAGTGTGTATCAATTCCCTTTTTCGCTCAACGTCGAAAAGTCGCCTGTATTATCGTCTAATATTAAATACAATCCTCCATTTAATAATCTTAACACACACAATCCCAAAATACGTCCATTCATGCCAAAACAATATACACAAAATCATTATTTCAAGTTACCGATGACATTACAAACTAATCCCATAAGTCTCGCTATCTCTCGAGTCCAATTATGAACGTCAACTTCATCCAACTGTTTTCGACAACCTAGTATTCCTTAGGATATATTTTCTAGGCCCCAGAGTTCATTAGGGAACATCTAAATGTTGAAATCACATTAAATACCCAAATGGACAGAATCTGTTTTTAAGGTTTCCATCACCGTCCACTCATTTTTCAAATTCTTTTTCATGTCCTTACCTACATTTAACGGTTCCCAAACTTTTTCCACACACCTATAACATATATGTGAAGATAATAAGATCATAACATTGTGACAAATGAAGTGTTTGGAGCTTCAAAAACAGTCCATTTTCCACTACACAAAATCAGGCAGTTTTTCCCTTTGACTGTTTTCGGTTTCCATTTTATTATTATGATACCAACAGAATTCTAGGCCATTAAAATCATTTCTACACTCCCTACTTACATATAAAAACGTTCATATTGACATATATAAGTTAAACACTAAGTATCATCCCAAAATCAAGGTATAAATCACTCAATCCAGCAATTCCTCGTCTCTGTCCAGATTACTTTCTTTCAAATTATTGCAATTAATTACCCCTATTTATGCATCATAACATCATTAACAACACTCCAAATTAATTACAAACAAGTTCAGATGTTTAAGAAATCATAAAGCCCTTAAGAAATAATAGAAACAAACCTCAAAACTGTGGAGTAACAAAGCTGTTCAGAAATTCCAGCTTCTTGCTTCTAATTCTCTTTGGCTGTTTCACCCTCTTTTCACTTGGAATCACTTAGGGACGAGTTAAGAGAGTTAATATATTATCTAGGAGGTAAATGAGTGGTCTTTAAATAGTTGAAGTCGTGCATATTACTTAAGGATTAAGAATATCATGGGCTGCAGTCACCTCAAGCAATCAAGGTGAGTCACTAAGCAGGAGCTGCCATCTTGGCTGCAATACTTCACTTTTCTACCATTATTTTTGTGTCCATTTATGATATTTAAGATATATATTCATCCTATATTAAGTCCTTGGGGATTAGACACGAAATTTATGCCTTAGGGTTGAAGCAATTATATATTAAAGTGAAAATCCCCTAGCATGAGCTGTCCAAGTAGGAGGTGGCTTCTTGCAGCCAACTTTGACTTCTCCCTTGCACAACATGGAGCCATATGTGACTTAGAAGAGTTATAAATATCTTTTGTAAAGTTCTAAGGACTTATAGGACGTGTTGGAGGCTTAAGGTCGAAGGAATTAGAGGTTAAAGTGGCAAGTCGTCACATGTTAAGTAGGTGTTGTCTCCTTTGATTAAATTCTGATTTTACATCTATCCTTGCAGGTATAAATCAAGTGTCATTCATTTATTTTGATGTGCTTACAATCTATTTCACTTGAATTAAGATCCCAAAGTACTTTATAGATCTAATTCCTCAGCTGTTCATTTAATTTCTTACCCGATTCTCAACCGATTTCAACAATTCGCACCTCAATATTTATAATGTCATATAAGACATATATTATTACGTTGTGATAATGTCACTTCATCCCTCATGTTCCAAATATGTGAATTACCTATCTAGGGTTTAAGGTGACCTCGATTAGCCGAATGGAAAGCTTGAACCTTCGTTGATACAAATTTTCGGCCTTTCAAATATTACATTACTTACCAAGCCAATCTCCAACATATAGTTAATCTAACTTTCTATCATAACTCAATATAAAATTCACCACCTAGATCGAAGAGTCGAAGGTTATCACCATGTAAAGATTTTAAAGCCTTGATGATCAAATGCATCGTTTTAAGAGAAGGCAATCAGGAATTTGATACAAATGACAATGTAATTAGCATGGAATGCATGAATCATATTGGCCAAATGTAGAACGTGAAGTTCGGGGTATTACATTACCGATAGAACATTACTATTTGTGCACTGATTTTTGACTTGTTGTTTGGTAGTTGAAACGTTATCAAGTGTCAATTGGATGAGAAAATTGTTTGAAATTTAAACTGTCCAATAGTGTAGTGTCACGTGGCAAAGTGTAAACTAAAGTGTAAACCATAGTGTACATGTCGCAAGGTTCTTATCGAATAAACTCTGCTATTTGTACGTCGATTTTCGACACGTTGTTTGACACTTGCATTGTTGTCAAGTGTCAATTGGATGGGAAAACTGTTTGAAATTTGAACTGTCCAATAGGGTAATATTACGTGGCAAAGTGTAAACTGAAGTGTACACCATAGGGTACATGCAGCTAGGTTCTTATCGATTGAACTTTGCTATATGTACACAGATATTTGACACGTTTTTTGACACTTGCATTGTTGTCAAGTGTCAATTGGATGGGAAAACCGTTTGAAATTTAAACTGTCCAACAGGGTAATGTCAGGTGGCAAAGTGTAAATTAAAGTGTAAACCTTAGTGTACATGTCACAATTTTCTTCTCGATTAAACTCTGCTATTTGTACACTGATATGTGAAACGTTGTTTGACACTTGCATTGTTGTCAAGTGTCAATTGGATGGAAAAACTCTTATAAATTTAAATTGTCCAATAGGGTAATGTTACGTGGCAAAGTGTAAGCTAAAGTGTACCCCATAGCGTACATGTAGCAAGGGTCTTACCAATTGAACTTGGTTATTTGCAAACCGATTTTTGACCCATTGTTTGACACTCGCATTGTTGTCAAGTTTCAATTGGTTGAGAAAATTGTTTGAAATTTAAACTGTCTAACGGGGCAATATCACAAGGCAAAGTGTAAACTAAATTGTACACCATAGTGTACATGGAGCAAGGTTCTTACCGATTGAACTTTGCTATATGTACACGGAGTTTTGACTAGTTGTTTGACCCTTGCATTGTTGTCAAGTTTCAATTGGACAGGAAAATTGCTATTTGTACAATGATTTTTGACAAGTTGCTTGACACTTGCATTGTCATCAAGTGTCAATTGGATGGAAAAAATACTTGAAATTTAAACTGTCCAATCAGGTAATATCAGGTGGCAAAGTATAAACTAAAGTGTACACCATAGTGTACATGTAGCAAGGTTCTTACCGATTAAACTTAGCTATTTGTACTCTGATTTTTGTCACGTTGTTTGACTCGTGCATTGTTGTCAAGTGTCAATTGGATGGGAAAACTGTTTAAAATTTAAATTATCCAATAGGGTAATGTCACGTGACAAAGTGTAAACTAAAGTGTACACCATAGTGTGTATGTAGCAAGGTTCTTACTAATTGAACTTTGCTATTTGTACCCCAATTTTTGACACGTTGTTTGATACTTGCATTGTTGTCAATTGGATGGGAAACTATTTCACATTTAAACTGTCCAATGGGATAATGTCACGTTGCAAAGTGTAAACTAAAGTATACACCATGGTGTACATGGAGCAAGGTTTTTACCGATTGAACTTTGCAATTTGTGCACTGATTTTTGACACGTTGTTTGACACTTGCATCGGTGCCAAGTGTCAATTGGATGGAAAAACTGTTTGAAATTTGGACCATCGGGCTGGGTAATGTCACGTGACAAAGTGTAACTACTGTGTACACCTTAGTGTACCTGTAGCAAGATTCTTACCGATTGAACTTTGCTATTTGTACACCGATTTTTGACACGTTGTTTGACACTTGCATTGTTGTCAAGTGTCAATTGGATGGAAAAACTATTTGAGATTCAAACTGTCCAACAGGGTAATGTCACGTGGCAATGTGTAAACTAAAGTGTACACCATAGTATACATGTAGCAAGATTCTCACCGATTGAACTTTGCTTTTTGTACATCGATTTTCAGCGCGTCGTCTAACAATTGCATTGTTGTCAATTTTCCATTAGATGAGAAAAATGTTTAAAATTTAAACTGTCCAACAGGGTAATGTCACGTGGCAAAATTTAAACTAAAGTGTACACCACAGTGTACATGTAGCAAGGTCCTTACCGATTGAACATTGCAATTTGTACACTGATTTTTAACACGTTGTTTGACACTTGCATTGTCGTCAAGTGTCAATTGGATGGGAAAACTATTTAAAATTTAAAGTATCCAATAGGATAATGTCACATGGCAAAGTGTAAATTAAACTGTACACCTTAGCGAACATGTAACAAGGTCCTTACCTATTGAACTTTGCTATTTGTACACAGATTTTTTACACGTTGTTTTACACTTGCATTGCTGTCAAGTGTCAATTGGATGGGAAAACTATGAGAAATTTGTAATGTCTAAAAGGGTAATGTCACGTGACAAAGTATATACTAAAGTGTACACTATAGTGTACATGTAGCAAGGTCCTTAATAGAACATTATTATTTGTGCACTGATTTTTCACATGTTGTTTGGCAGTTGAAATGTTGTCAAGTGTCCATTGGATGGAAAAATTGTTTGAAATTTAAACTGTCCAACAGTGTAGTAACACGTGGCAAAGGGTAAACAATAGTGTACATGTTGCAAGGTTCTTATCGATTGAATTCTGCTATTTGTACACCGATTTTTGACATGTTGTTCGACACTTGTATTGTTGTCAAGTGTCAATTGGATGGGAAAATTGTTTGAAATTTAAAGTGTCCAACAGGGTAATGTCACGTGGCAAAGTGTAAACCATATGGCACATGCAGCAAGGTTCTTACCAATTAAACATTGCTATATGTACACAGGTATTTGATGCATTGTTTGACACTTACATTGTTGTCTAGTGTCAATTGGATGTGAAAACTTCTATTTGTACACCGATTTTTGACACGTCGTTTGACACTTGCATTGTTGTCATGTATCAATTGGATGGGAAAACTATTTGAAATTTAAACTGTCCAACGGGGTAATGTCACGTGGCAAAGTGTAAACTAAAGTGTATACCATAGTGTACATGAAGCAAGGTTTTTATGGATTGAACTTGGCTACTTGTACACTGATTTTTGACACGTTGTTTGAGACTTGCATTATTGTCAAGTGTCAATTGGATGGAAAAATTGTTTGAAATTTAAACATGTCCAATAGGGTAAAGTCACGTGGCAATTTGTAAACTAAAGTGTGCACCATAGTGCACATGTAGCATGGTTTATATCGTTTGAACTTTGTTATTTGTATGCTGATTTTTGACACGTTATTTGACACTTGCATTGTTGTCAAGTGTCAATTGGATGGGAAACTGTTTGAAATTTGAACTGTTCAACAGGGTAATGTAATGTGGTAAAATGTAAACTAAAGCGTACACCACAGTGTACATGTAGCAAGGTCCTTATCTATTTAACTTTGCTATTTGTACACTGATTTTTCACACGTTGTTTGACACTTGCATTGTTGTCAAGTGTGAAGTGAATGGGAAAATTGTTTGAAATTTAAATTGTCCAACTAGGTAATGTCACGTGGCAAAGTGTAAAGTAACGTGCACACCATAGTGTGCATGTAACAAGGTTCTTACCGATTGAACTTTGCTATTTGCACACTGATTTTTGATACGTTGTTTGACACTTGCATTGTTTTCAAGTTTCAATTGGATGGAAAAACTGCTATTTGTACGCTGATTTTTGTCACGTTGTTTGACACTTGCATTGTCGTCAAGTGTCAATTTAGATGGGAAAAATGTTTGAAATTTAAACTGTCAAACTGGGTAATGTCAGGTGGAAAAGTGTAAACTAAAGTGTACACCATTGTGTACATATAGCAAGGTTCTTACCGATTAAACTTAGCTATTTGTACACTGATTTTTGACACGTTGTTTGACACTTGCATTGTTATCAAGTGTCAATTGGATGTGAAAACTGCTTGGATGGTAAAATTGCTATTTTTTTCTTTAATTTTTGACACTTTTTTTACAATTGCATTGTTGTCAAGTGTCAATTGGATAGGAAAACTATTTGACATCTAAACTGTCCAACTTAATAATGTCATGTGATAAAGTGTTAACTAAAATGTACATCATAGTGTACATGAAGCAAGGTTTTTACCGATTGAACCTTGCTACTTGTACACTGATTTTTGACGCGTTTTTTGGCACTTGCATTGTTCTCAAGTTTAAATTGGATTGGAAACCTGTTTGAAATTTAAACATGTCCAACAGGGTAATGTCACGTGTCAATGTGTAAACTAAAGTGTACACCATAGTGCACATGTAGCATGGTTCATATCGATTGAACGTTGATATTTGTATGCTGATTTTTGACACGTTGTTTTGACACTTGTACTATTGTCAAGTGTCAATTGGATGGAAAACTATTTGAAATTTGAACGGTCCAACAGGGTAGTATAACGTGGCAAAGTGTAAACTAAAGTGTACACCGCAGTGTACATGTAGCAATGTCCTTACCGATTTAACTTTGCTATTTGGACACTGACTTTTGACATATTGTTTGACACTTGCATTGTTGTCAAGTGTGAAGTGGATGGGAAAATTGTTTGAAATTTAAACTTTCTAACTGGGAATTGTCATGTGGCAAAGTGTAAAGTAACATGTACACCATAGTGTACATGTAACAAGGTTCTTACCGATTTCACTTTGCTATTTGTACACTGATTTTTGACACGTTGTTTGACACTTGTATTGTTGTCAAGTATGAAGTGGATAGGAAAACTATTTGATATTTAAACTGTCCAACAAGGTAGTGTCACGTGGCAAAGACTAAACTAAAGTGTACACAACTGTCTACATGTCACAAGGTTCTTACCGATTGAACTTTGCTATTTTCTGACACCAGCATTGTTGTCAAGTGTCAATTGAATGGGAACTGTTTGAAATTTAAAGTGTCCAACAGGGTAATATCACGTGGCAAAGTGTAAACTAAAGTGTAGACCATAGTGTACATGTAGCAAGGTCCTTACCGATTGAACTTTGCTATTTTCTGACACCAGCATTGTTGTCAAGTGTCAATTGAATGGGAACTGTTTGAAATTTAAAGTGTCCAACAGGGTAATATCACGTGGCAAAGTGTAAACTAAAGTGTAGACCATAGTGTACATGTAGCAAGGTCCTTACCGATTGAACTTTGCTATTTTCTGACACCAGCATTGTTGTCAAGTGTCAATTGAATGGGAACTGTTTGAAATTTAAAGTGTCCAACAGGGTAATATCACGTGGCAAAGTGTAAACTAAAGTGTAGACCATAGTGTACATGTAGCAAGGTCCTTACCGATTGAACTTTGCTATTTTCTGACACCAGCATTGTTGTCAAGTGTCAATTGAATGGGAACTGTTTGAAATTTAAAGTGTCCAACAGGGTAATATCACGTGGCAAAGTGTAAACTAAAGTGTAGACCATAGTGTACATGTAGCAAGGTCCTTACCGATTGAACTTTGCTATTTTCTGACACCAGCATTGTTGTCAAGTGTCAATTGAATGGGAACTGTTTGAAATTTAAAGTGTCCAACAGGGTAATATCACGTGGCAAAGTGTAAACTAAAGTGTAGACCATAGTGTACATGTAGCAAGGTCCTTACCGATTGAACTTTGCTATTTTCTGACACCAGCATTGTTGTCAAGTGTCAATTGAATGGGAACTGTTTGAAATTTAAAGTGTCCAACAGGGTAATATCACGTGGCAAAGTGTAAACTAAAGTGTAGACCATAGTGTACATGTAGCAAGGCTCTTACCGATTGAACTTTGCTTTTTGTACACCGATTTTTGGCGCGTCGTTTAACAATTGCATTGTTGTCAATTGTCCATTAGATGGGAAAAATATTTGAAATTGAAACTGTGCAACAGGGTAATGTCACGTGGCAAAGTTTAAACTAAAGTGTACACCATAATGTACATATAGTAAGGTCCTTACCTATTGAACATTGCAATTTGTACACTGATTTTTAACACGTTGTTTGACACTTGCATTGTCATCAAGTGTCAATTGGATGGTAAAACTATTTAAAATTTAAAGTATCCAACAGGATAATGTCATATGGCAAAGTGTAAATTAAATTGTACACCTTAGTGAACATGTAGCAAGGTCCTTACCGACTGAACTTAGCTATTTGTACACAGATTTTTTACACGTTGTTTTACACTTGCATTGTTGTCAAGTGTCAATTGGATGGGAAAATTGTGAGGAATTTGTAATGTCTAAAAGGGTAATGTCACGTGACAAAGTGTATACTAAAGTGTACACCATAGTGTACATGTACCAAGGTCCTTACCGATAGAACATTACTATTTGTGCACTGATTTTTCACATGTTGTTTGGCAGTTGAAATGTTGTCAAGTGTCAGTTGGATGGAAAAATTGTTTGAAATTTAAACTGTCCAACAGTGTAGTATCATGTGGAAAAGTGTAAACTAAAGGGTAAACAATAGTGTACATGTTGCAAGGTTCTTATCGATTGAACTCTGCTATTTGTACACCGATTTTTGACACGTTGTTCGATACTTGCATTGTTGTCAAGTGTCAATTGGATGGAAAAACTGTTTGAAATTTAAAGTGTCCAACAGGGTAATGTCACGTGGTAAAGTGTAAACCATACAGCACATGTAGTAATGTTCTTACCGATTAAACATTGCTATATGAACACAGGTATTTGACGCGTTGTTTGACACTTACATTGTTGTCAAGTGTCAATTGGATGTGAAAACTTCTATTTGTACATCGATTTTTAACACGTCGTTTGACACTTGCATTGTTGTCAAATATCAATTGGATGGGAAAACTGTTTGAAATTTAAACTGTCCAATGGGGTAATGTCATGTGGCAAAGTGTAAACTAAAGTGTACACCATAGTGTACATTTAGCAAGGTTTTTATGGATTGAACTTTGCTGTTTGTACACTAATTTTTAACACGTTGTTTGACACTTGCATTGTTGTTAAGTGTTAATTGGATGGGAAAACTGTTTGAAATCTAAACTGTCCATCAGGGTAATGTCACATGGCAAAGTGAACACTATAGTGTACATGTAGCGTGGTCCTTACCGATTGAGCTTCACTATTTGTAGACCGATTTTTGACACATTATTTGACACTTGCATTGTTGTCAAGTTTCAATTCGATGGGAAAACTGTTTGAAATTTAAAATTGTCCAACTAGATAATGTCACGTGGTAAAGTTTAAACTAAAGTATACACTGTAGTGTAGATGTAGCAAGGTTTTTACAAATTGAAATTTTCTGTTGGTACACTGATTTTTGACACATTGTTGGACACTTGCATTATTGTCAAGTGTCAATTAGATGGGAAAACAGTTTGAAATTGAAACGATCCAACAGTGTAGTGTCACGTGGCAAAGTGTAAACTAAAGTGTACACCATAGTATACATGTCGCAAGGTTCTTATCGACTGAACTCTACTATTTTTACACTAATTTTTGACACGTTGTTTGACACTTGCATTGTTGTCAAGTCTCAATTGGATGGGAGAACAGTTTGAAATTTAAACTGTCCAACAAGGCAATGTCACGTGGTAAAGTGTAAACTAAAGTGTACACCATCTGTACATGTTGCAAGGTTCTTACCGGTTGAACTTTGCTATTTGTACACTGGATTTTGACACGTTGTTTGACACTTGTATTGTTGTCAAGTTTCAATCGGATGAGAAAACTGTTCGAAATTTAAATTGTCCAACGGGGCAATGTCACAAGGCAAAGTGTAAACTAAATTGTGCACCATAGTGTACATGTAGCATGGTTCATACTGATTGAACTTTGATATTTGTACACTGACTTTTGACATGTTATTTGACCCTTGCATTGTCGTCAAGTGTCAATTGGATGGAAAAAATGTTTGAAATTTAAACTATCCAACCGGGTAATGTCAGGTGGCAAAGTGTACGCCGTAGTGTATATGTAGCAAGGTTCTTACCGATTAAACTTAGCTATTTGTACTCTGATTTTTAACACGTTGTTTTACACTTACATTGTTGTCAAGTGTCAATTGGTTGGGAAAACAGTTTTAAATTTAGACTATCCGATAGGGTAATGTCACATGGCAAAGTGTAAACTGAAGTGTACACCATAGTGTACATGTAGCAAGGTTCTTACCGATTGAACTTTGCTATTTATACCCTGATTTTTGACATGTTGTTTGATACTTGCATTGTTGTCAAGTGTCAATTGGATGGGAAAAGTGTTTGAAATTTAAAATGTCCAACAGGGTAATGTCACGTGGTAAAGTGTAAACTAAAATGTAAACCATAGTGTACATGTTGTAAGTTTCTTATCGATTGAACTCTGCTATTTGTACACCGATCTTTGATATGTTGTTTGACACTTGCATTGCTGTCAAGTGTCAATTAGATGGCAAAACTATTGTAAATTTAAACTATCCAACAGGGTAATGTCACGTGGTAAAGTGTAAGCTAAAGTGTACACTGTAGTGTACATGTAGCAAGGGTCTTACCAATTGAACTTTGCTATTTGTACACTGATTTTTGACACATTGTTTGACACTTGCATTGTTGTCAAGTTTCAATTGGATGGGAAAATTGTTTGAAATTAAAATTGTCAAACGGGGCAATGTCACAAGGCAAAGTGTAAACTAAATTGTGCACTATAGTGTACATGTAGCAAGGTTCATGCTGATTGAACTTTGATATTTGTACACTGACTTTTGACACATTATTTGACCCTTGCATTGTTGTCAAGTTTCAATTGGACGGGAAAACTGCTATTTGTATAATGATTTTTGACAAGTTGTTTGACACTTGCATTGTTGTCAAGTGTCAATTCGATGGAAAAATGTTTGAAATTAAAATGTCCAATCGGGTAATGTCAAGTGGCAAAGTGTAAACTAAAGTGTGCACCATAGTGTACATGTAGCAAGGTTCTTACCGATTAAAATTAGCTATTTGTACTCTGATTTTTGACACGTCGTTTTACACTTACATTGTTGTCAATTGTCAATTGGATGGGAAAATAGTTTGAAATTTAAACTATCCGACAGGGTAATGTCACGTGGCAAAGTGTAAACTGAAGTGTACATCATAGTGTACATGTAGCAAGGTTCCTACTGATTGAACATTGCTATTTGTACCCCGATTTTTGACACGTTGTTTGATACTTACATTTTTGTCAAGTGTCAATTGGATGGGAAAACTGTTACAAAATTTAAACTGTCCAGTGGGTTAATGTCACGTGGCAAAGTGTAAACTAAAGTATACACCATGGTGTACATGGAGCAAGGTTTTTACCGATTGAACTTTTCTATTTGTGCACTAATTTTTGATACATTGTTTGACACTTGCATTGTTGTCATGTGTCAATTGGATGAGAAAACTGTTTCAAATTTAAACTGTCCGGGAAGGTAATGTCACGTAGCAAAGTGTAAACTAAAGTATACACCCTAGAGTACATGTAGCAAGGTTCTTACCGATTTAACTTTGCTACTTGTACACCAATTTTTGGCACGTTGTATAACGCTTGCATTATTGTCGATTGTCCATTGGATGGGAAAACTGTTTGAAATTTAAACTGTCCAGCGGGGTAATGTCACGTGGCATAGTGTAAACTAAAGTGTACACCGTAGTGTACATGAAGCAAGGTTCTTACCGATTGAACTTTTCTATTTGTACACTAATTTTTCACAAGTTGTTTGACACTTGCATTGTTTTCAAGTTTCAATTGGACGGGAAAACTGCTATTTGTACAATGATTTTTGACAAGTCGTTTGACACTTGCATTGTTGTCTAGTGTCAACTGGATGGAAAAAATGTTTGAAATTTAAACTGTCCAGCTGGGTAATGTCCGATGGCAAAGTGTAAACTAAAGTGTACACCATAGTGTATATGTAGCAAAGTTCTTACTGATTAAACTTAGCTATTTGTACTCTGATTTTTGACCTGTTGTTTGACACTTGCATTGTTGTCAAGTGTCAATTGATGGGAAAATTGCTATTTGTTCTGTGATTTTTGACACATTGTTTGACACTTGCATTGTTGTTAAGTGTAAATTTATAGAAAAACTGTTTGACATTTAAACTGTCAAATTGGGTAATATCACGTGGCAAAATGTCAACTGAAATGTACACCGTAGTATACATGAAGCAAGGTTTTTACGGATTGAACTTTGCTACTTGTACACTAATTTTTCACACGTTGTTTGAAACTTGCACTATTGTCAAGTGTCAATTGGATGAAAAAATTGTTTAAAATTTAAACATGTTCAATAAGGTAAAGTCACGTGGCAATTTGTAAACTAAAGTGTGCACCATAGTGCACATGTAGCATGGTTTATATCGATTGAACTTTGTTATTTGTACGCTAATTTTTGACACGTTGTTTGACACTTGCATTGTTGTCAAGTGTCAATTGGATGGGAAACTGTTTGAAATTTGAACTGTTCAACAGGGTAATGTAATGTGGTAAAATGTAAACTAAAGAGTACACCACAGTGT
This sequence comes from Olea europaea var. sylvestris, assembly GCF_002742605.1. Lineage (NCBI taxonomy): Eukaryota > Viridiplantae > Streptophyta > Magnoliopsida > Lamiales > Oleaceae > Olea > Olea europaea. Next base: position 560,049 of record NW_019265079.1, read on the forward strand.
ACATGTAGCAAGGTCCTTATCTATTTAACTTTGCTATTTGTACACTAATTTTTCACATGTTGTTTGACACACACTGATTTTTGACACGTTGTTTGACACTTGCATTGTTGTCAAGTGTCAATTGGATGGGAAACTGTTTGAAATTTGAACTGTTCAACAGGGTAATGTAATGTGGTAAAATGTAAACTAAAGCGTACACCACAGTGTACATGTAGCAAGGTCCTTATCTATTTAACTTTGCTATTTGTACACTAATTTTTCACATGTTGTTTGACACTTGCATTGTTGTCAAGTGTGAAGTGAACGGGAAAATTGTTTGAAATTTAAATTGTCCAACTAGGTAATGTCACGTGGCAAAGTGTAAAGTAAAGTGCACACCATAGTGTGCATGTAACAAGGTTCTTACCGATTGAACTTTGCTATTTGCACACTAATTTTTGACACGTTGTTTGACACTTGCATTGTTTTCAAGTTTCAATTGGATGGGAAAACTGCTATTTGTGCGCTGATTTTTGTCACGTTGTTTGACACTTGCATTGCCGTCAAGAATCAATTAGATGGGAAAAATGTTTGAAATTTAAACTGTCCAACTGGGTAATGTCAGGTGGCAAAGTGTAAACTAAAGTGTACACCATTGTGTACATATAGTATAGCAATGTTCTTACCGATTAAACTTAGCTATTTGTACACTGATTTTTGACACGTTGTTTGACACTTGCATTGTTGTCAAGTGTCAATTGGATGTGAAAACTGCTTGGATGGTAAAATTGCTATTTTTTTTCTTTAATTTTTGACATTTTTTTATAATTGCATTGTTGTCAAGTGTCAATTGGATAGGAAAACTATTTGACATTTAAACTGTCCAACTTGGTAATGTCACGTGACAAAGTGTTAACTAAAATGTACACCATAGTGTACATGAAGCAAGGTTTTTGGCAATTGAACCTTGCTACTTGTACACTGATTTTTGACACGTTGTTTGACACTTGCATTGTTGTCAAGTGTCAATTGGATGTGAAAACTGCTTGGATGGTAAAATTGCTATTTTTTTCTTTAATTTTTGACATTTTTTTACAATTGCATTGTTGTCAAGTGTCAATTGGATAGGAAAACTATTTGACATTTAAACTGTCCAACTTGGTAATGTCACGTGACAAAGTGTTAACTAAAATGTACACCATAGTGTACATGAAGCAAGGTTTTTGCCAATTGAACCTTGCTACTTGTACACTGATTTTTGACACGTTGTTTGACACTTGCATTGTTGTCAAGTTTAAATTGGATTGGAAACCTATTTGAAATTTAAACATGTCCAACAGGGTAATGTCACGTGTCAATGTGTAAACTAAAGTGTACACCATAGTGCACATGTAGCATGGTTCATATCGATTGAACTTTGCTATTTGTACGCTAATTTTTGACACGTTGTTTTGACACTTGTACTATTGTCAAGTGTCAATTTGATGGAAAACTATTTGAAATTTGAACGGTCCAACAGGGTAGCATAACGTGGCAAAGTGTAAACTAAAGTGCACATCACAGTGTACATGTAGCAAGGTCCTTACCGATTTAACTTTGCTATTTGGACACTGACTTTTGACACATTGTTTGACACTTGCATTGTTGTCAAGTGTGAAGTGGATGGGAAAATTGTTTGAAATTTAAACTTTCCAACTGGGAAATGTCACGTGGCAAAGTGTAAAGTAACGTGTACACCATAGTGTACATGTATCAAGGTTCTTACCGATTTCACTTTACTATTTGTACACTGATTTTTGACACGTTGTTTGACACTTGCATTGTTGTCAAGTTTGAAGTGGATAGGAAAATCGTGTGATATTTAAACATTCCAGCAAGATAGTGTCACGTGACAAAGAGTAAACTAAAGTGTACACCACTATCTACATGTCACAAGGTTCTTACAGATTGAACTTTGCTAGTTGTACGTTGATTTTGAAAACGTTGTTTCACACTTGCATTGTTGTCAAGTGTCCATTGGCTGGGAAAATTGTTTGATATTTAAACTGTCCAATAGGTGAATGTCATGTGGTAAACTGTAAACTAAAGTGTGCACCATAGTGTGTAAGTAAAAACGTTCTTACAGATTGAACTTTGCAATTTACACACTGACTTTTGACACATTGTTTGACACTTGCATTGTTGTCAAGTTTGAAGTGGATAGGAAAATCGTGTGATATTTAAACATTCCAGCAAGATAGTGTCACGTGACAAAGAGTAAACTAAAGTGTACACCACTATCTACATGTCACAAGGTTCTTACAGATTGAACTTTGCTAGTTGTACGTTGATTTTGAAAACGTTGTTTCACACTTGCATTGTTGTCAAGTGTCCATTGGCTGGGAAAATTGTTTGAAATTTAAACTGTCCAATAGGTAAATGTCATGTGGTAAACTGTAAACTAAAGTGTGCACCATAGTGTGTAAGTAAAAACGTTCTTACAGATTGAACTTTGCAATTTACACACTGACTTTTGACACATTGTTTGACACTTGCATTGTTGTCAAGTGTCAATTGGATGGGTAAATTGTTTGAAATTTAAACCGTCGGGCTGGGTAATGTGACGTGACAAAGTGTAAACTAAAGTGTACACCCTAGTGTATATGTAACAAGGTTCTTACCGATTGAACTTTGCTATTTGTACACCGATTTTTGACACGTTGTTTGACACTTGCATTATTGTCAAGTGTCAATTGGATGGAAACTGTTTGAAATTTAAATTGTCCGGTAGGGTATGTCACGTGGCAAAGTGTAAACTAAATTGTACACCCTAGTATACATGTAGTAGGGTTCTTCCCTATTGAACGTTACTTTTTGTACACCGATTTTTGGCACATTGTTTGACAATTGCATTGTTGTCAATCGTCCATTAGATGGGAAAACTGTTTGAAATTTAAACTGTCCAATAGGGTAATGTCACGTGGTAAAGTCTAAACTAAAGTGTACACCATAGTGTACATGTAGCAAGGTCCTTACCGATTGAACATTGCAATTTGTACACTGATTTTTAACACGTTATTTGACACTTGCATTGTCGTCAAGTGTCAATTGGATGGAAAAACTATTTGAAATTTAAAGTGTCCAACAGGGTAATGTCACATGGCAAAGTGTATATTAAACTATACACCTTAGTGAACATGTAGCAAGGTCCTTACCGATTGAACTTTGCTATTTGTACAAAGATTTTTTACATGTTGTTTTACACTTGCATTGTTGTCAAGTGTCAATCGGATGGGAAAACTGTGAGAAATTTGCAATGTCTAAAAGGGTAATGTCACGTGATAAAGTGTATACTAAAGTATACACCATAGTGTACATGTCGCAAGGTCCTTACCGATAGAACATTACTATTTGTGCACTGATTTTTGACATGTTGTTTGGCAGTTAAATTGTTGTCAAGCGTGAATTAGGTGGGAAAATTGTTTGAAATTTAAACTGTCCAACAGTGTAGTCTCATGTGGCAAAGTGTAAACTAAAGTGTAAATCATAGTGTACATGTTACAAGGTTCTTATCGATTGAACTCTGCTATTTGTACACCGATTTTTGACACGTTGTTTCACACTTGCATTGTTGTCAAGTGTCAATTGGATAGGAAAACTATTTGAAATTTAAAGTGTAATACTCCGACTTTTGTGCTCATTTAATTTTTAGAATAGCAATTTAACTTTTCAAAATTTAGTATGACCAAAAAATTATTTATGGTTGCCAACTTTTGCATTGGTTGATTTATTAAAAGTTTTTCCAAATAATTTGTTAATTAGGGGTTTGGGATAAATGTCCATTTTACACCTAATTACTAAAGTTAAACATTGTTTCTCCAACTTGGTCGAAAATTGATGAAACATATATGCATGAGGTGTTTTAATTTAAGCATAAGGTGGCTAACTAAAGCATGAGGTGTTTGGATTTAAGAAAATGAAACCATGCAGCCTACACATGTTGAATTTCTTGAAGAGTCACCCAAAATTAATCATTTTTCTCACCTATAAATAGATGTGTTGTTGCCCTTTATTTCTCTTGCATGAAAAACAACTTATCACTTGTTTAAATAAGGGCTGAAAACGTGAGGGAAGAAGAGGACGAGCCTAGCATTTCTCAATTCATTTTCAACCAAGATTTATTCAAGTTTTATTGTAAGATATTTTCTATGCTTAAGTGGTATGATTTCATGGTAATATTAATGCTTAAGCTATGCATGAAAAACCATAATATGAATGTGGTGGACAAGTCTACAAAGTTAGATATCTATTTATGCCTTAGGACAAGTCCGAAGGGTACCGGCAAGCTGGAATGTGCAAGTATGTGTTTGATTGCATTCTTTTGTGTAGTATTAACATGATAAGTTGTCTTAATATGGGCATGAGAATCACTCAATTTGGATATCTGTAGCCTGAGATATGAATTTTTAAACGTTGAAGGGTCAAATCTAAAATTTCTGTACAATACCTCACTATTTTCAGTAAAATGCCCATATTATATGATCTTGGAAATTTTTTATATTTTAACCTAGAAAACTACTTGAAAATATCTTTCTAATGTCATAAATTTCAAAGAAAATGGAGTCGGGATGAATTTTATAAACATAGTCGAACTTGCTGTCCCAACTAACCGTGGCAGTGCAGAGTCCGTATATGTAAAGTATAATTTCTTGTCGACATGCACTTCTGCGGGCCATTAAAATTTATGAGAGACATTTTACCAAGTTGAAAATAAGTTTCTAACATGTAATACTTCTATTTAAGAGTATTTACATGTACCAAAGGTAGAAGCTATTATGTTTAGTACGTGATACTTGAAACTTAAGTTCGGGGTGTCACATAAAGTGTCCAATAGGGTAATGTCACATGGTAAAGTGTAAACCATACTGTACATGTAGCAAGGTTCTTACCGATTGAATTTTGCTATATGTACACAGATATTTGACACATTGTTTGACACCTGCATTGTTGTCAAGTGTCAATTGGATGTGAAAACTTCTATTTGTACACCGATTTTTGACACGTCGTTTGACACTTGCATTGTTGTCAAGTATCAATTGGATGGAAAAACTGTTTGAAATTTAAACTGTCCAACAGGGTAATGTCACGTAGCAAAGTAAAAACTAAAGTGTACACCATAGTGTACATGTAGCAAGATTCTTATGGATTGAAATTTGCTATTTGTACACTGATTTTTAACAATTTGTTTGACATTTACATTGTTGTGAAATGTCAATTGGATGGAAAAATTGTTTGAAATCTAAACTGTCCAGCAGGATAATGTCACGTGGCAAAGTGTAAACCAATGTGTACACTATAGTGTACATGTAGCAAGGTCCTTCCCAATTGAGCTTCGCTATTTGTACATCGATTTTTGACACGTTGTTTGACACTTGCATTGTTGTCAAGTTTCAATTCGATGGGAAAACTGTTTGAAATTTTAACTGTCCATCTGGATAATGTCACGTGGTAAAGTTTAAACTAAAGTATACACCTTAATGTAGATGTAGCAAAGTTCTTATGAATTGAACTTTTCTGCTGGTACATTGATTTTTGACACATTGTTGGACACTTACATTATTGTCAAGTGTCAATTAGATGGGAAAACAGTTTGAAATTTAAACTGTCCAATGGTGTAGTGTCACTTGGCAAAGTGTAAACTAAAGTGTAGGCCATAGTGTACATGTCGCAAGGTTCTTATCAATTGAACTCTACTATTTTTACACTAATTTTTGGCACGTTGTTTGACACTTACATTGTTGTCAAGTCTCAATTGGATGGGAGAACAGTTTGAAATTTAAACTGTCCAACAAGGTAATGTCATGTGGTAAAGTGTACACCATCTATACATGTTGCAAGGTTCTTACCGGTTGAACAATGCTATTTGTACACTGAATTTTGACACGTTGTTTGACACTTTCATTGTTACCAAGTGTCAATTGGATGTGAAAACTGCTATTTGTTCACTGATTTTTGACATGTTGTTTGACACTTGCATAGTTTTCATGTGTCAATTGGATGGGAAAAGTGTTCAAAATTTAAACTGTCCGATAGGGTAATGTCACGTGGCAAAGTGTAAGCTAAAGTGTAAACCATAGTGTACATGTCGCAAGTTTCTTATCGATTGAACTCTGCTATTTGTACACCGATTTTTGACACGTTGTTTGACACTTGCGTTATTGTCAAGTTTTAATTGGATGGGTAAACTGTTTGAAAATTAAACTGTCGAATGGGGCAATGTCACAAGGTAAAGTGTAAACTAAATTGTGCACCATAGTGTACACGTAGCAAGGTTCATATTGATTGAACTATGATATTTGTACACTGACTTTTGACACGTTATTTGACCCTTGCATTGTTATCAAGTTTCAATTGGATGGGAAAACTGCTATTTGTACAATGATTTTTGACAAGTTGTTTGACACTCGCATTGTCGTCAAGTGTCAACTGGATGGAAAAATGTTTGAAATTTAAATTGTCCAACCGGGTAATATCAAGTGGCAAAGTGTAAACTAAAGTGTACACCATAATGTACATGTAGCAAGGTTCTTACCGATTAAACTTAGCTATTTGTACTATGATTTTTGACACGTTGTTTTACACTTTCATTGTTGTCAAGTGTCAATTGGATGGGAAAATCGTTTCAAATTTAAACTATCCGACAGGGTAATGTCATGTGGCAAAGTGTAAACTAAAGTGTACACCATAGTGTACATGTAGCAAGGTTCTTACCGATTGAACATTGCTATTTATAGCCTGATTTTTGACACATTGTTTGATACTTACATTGCTGTCAAGTGTCAATCGGATGGGAAAACCGTTTCAAATTTAAATTGTCCAGTGGGATAATGTCACGTGGCAAAGTGTAAACTAAAGTATACACCATGGTGTAAATTGGAGCAAGGTTTTTACCGATTGAACCTTGCTATTTGTACACTGATTTTTGATACGTTGTTTGACACTTGCATTGTTGTCATGTGTCAATTGGATGGGAAAACTGTTTCAAATTTAAACTATCCGGGAAGGTAATGTCACGTAACAAAGTGTAAACTAAAGTGTACATGTAGCAAGGTTCTAACTGATTGAACTTTGCTATTTGTACACTAATTTTTGGCACGTTGTTTATCGCTTGCATTGTTGTTAATTGTCAATTGGATGGAAAAACTGTTTGAAATTTAAACTGTCCAACAAAGTAATGTCACGTGGCATAGAGTTAATTAAAGTTTACACTATAGTGTACATGTAGAAAGGTTCTAACCGATTGAACTTTGCTATTTGTACACTGATTTTTGACACATTGTTTAACACTTGCATTGTTTCAAGTTTCAATTGGATTGAAAAACTACTATTTGTACAATGATTTTTGACAAGTCCTTTGACACTTGCATTGTTGTCAAGTGTCAGTTGGATGGAACAAATGTTTGAAATTTAAATTGTCCAGCCGGGTAATGTCCGGTGGCAAAGTGTATACCATAGTGTACTTGTATCAAAGTTCGTACCGATTAAACTTAGCTATTTGTACTCTAATTTTTTACACGTTGTTTGGCACATGCATTATTGTCAAGTGTCAATTGATGGGAAAACTGCTATTTGTTCTGTGATTTTTGACCCATTTTTTGACACTTGCATTATTGTCAAGTGTCAATTGGATAGAAAAACTATTTGACATTTAATTGTCAAACTAGGCAATGTCACATAGCAATGTGTGAACTAAAATGTAAACCGTAGTGTACATGAAGTAAGGTTTTTACCGATTGAACTTTGCTACTTGTACACTAATTTTTGACAGGTTGTTTGAAACTTACATTGTTGTCAAGTGTCAATTAGATGGAAAAACTGTTTGAAACTTAAACATGTCCAATAGGGTAAAGTCACGTGGCAATTTGTAAACTAAAGTGTTCACCATAGTGCACATGTAGCATGGTTTATATCAATTGAACTTTGTTATTTGTACGCTGATTTTTGACACGTTGTTTGACACTAGCATTGTTGTCAAGTGTCAATTGGATGGGAAACTGTTTGAAATTTGAACTGTTCAACAGAGTAATGTAATGTGGTAAAATGTAAACTAAAGCATACACCACAGTGTACAGGTAGCAAAGTCCTTATCTATTTAACTTTGCTGTTTGTACACTGATTTTTCACACGTTGTTTGACACTTGCATTGTTGTCAAGTGTGAAGTGGATGGGAAAATTGTTTGAAATTTAAATTGTCCAACTGGGTAATGTCACGTGGCAAAGTGTAAAGCAACGTGCACACCATAGTGTACATGTAACAAGGTTCTTACCGATTGAATTTTGCTATTTGTACACTGATTTTTGACACGTTGTTTGACACTTGCATTGTTTTCAAGTTTCAATTGGATGGGAAAACTTCTATTTGTACACTGATTTTTTTCACGTTGTTTGACACTTGCATTGCCGTCAAGTGTCAATTGGATGGGAAAAATGTTTGAAATTTAAACTGTCCAACTGGGTAATGTCAGGTGGCAATGTGTAAACTAAAGTGTACACCATAGTGTACATATAGCAAGGTCCTTACCGATTAAACTTAGCTATTTGTACACTGATTTTTTACACATTGTTTGACACTTGCATTGTTGTCAAGTGTCAATTAGATGGTAAAACTACAATTTGTTCTTTAATTTTTGACACTTTTTTGACAATTGCATTGTTGTCAAGGGTCAATTGGATAGGAAAACTATTTGACATTTAAACTGTCCAACTGGATAATGTCACGTGACAAAGTGTTAACTAAAATGTACCCCATAGTGTACATGAATCAAGGTTTTTGCCGATTGAACCTTGCTACTTGTGCACTGATTTTTGACGCGTTGTTTAACACTTGCATTGTTGTCAAGTTTAAATTGGATTGGAAACTTGTTTGAAATTTAAACATGTCCAACAGGGTAATATCACGTGGCAATGTGTAAACTAAAGTGTAAACCATAGAGCACATGGAGCATGGTTCATATCGATTGAACTTTACTATTTATACGCTGATTTTTGACACGTTGTTTGACACTTGCACTATTGTCAAGTGTCAATTGGATGGAAAACTGCTTGAAATTTGAACGATCCAATAGGGTAGTATAACGTGGCAAAGTGTAAACTAAAGTGTACATCACAGTGTACATGTAGCAAGGACCTTAGCGATTTAACTTTGCTATTTGGATACTGACTTTTGACACATTGTTTGACACTTGCATTTCTATGAAGTGTGAAGTGGATGGAAAAATTGTTTGAAATTTGAACTGTCAAACTGGGAAATGTCACATGGCAAAGTGTAAAATAGCGTCTAAACCATAGTATACATGTAACAAGGTTCTTACCGATTGCACTTTGCTATTTGTACACTAATTTTTGACACTTGCATTGTTGTCAAGTTCGAAGTGGACAGGAAAACTATTTGATATTTAAATTATCCAACAAGATGCTGTCACGTGGCAAAGAGTAAACTAAAGTGTACAGCACTGTCTACATGTCACAACGTTCTTACCGATTGAACTTTGCTAGTTGTACACTGATTTTGGAAACGTTATTTCACACTTGCATTGTTGTCAAGTGTCCATTGGATTGGAAAATTGTTTGAAATTTAAACTGTCCAATAGGTTAATGTCACATGGTAAAGTTTAAATTAAAGTGTACACCATAGTGTACAAGTAGAAAGGTTCTTACAAATTGAATTTTGCTATTTGCCCACTGACTTTTGACACGTTGTTTGACACTTGCATTGTTGCCAATTTTAATTGGATGGAAAAATAGTATGAAATTTAAACTGTGCAATAGGGTAATGTCACGTGGCAAAGTGTATAATGAAGTGTACACTATATGGTACATGTAGCAAGGTCCTTACTGATTGAACTTTGCGATTTGTACAAAGATTTTTGACACATTGTTTGACGCTTGCATTGTTGTCAAGTCTTAATTGGATGGGAAAACTGTTAGATATTTAGACTGTCTAATGAGGGAATGTCTGATGGCAAAGTGCAAACTAATGTGTACATGTAGCAAGGTCCTTACCGATTGACCATTATTATTTGTATACTTTTTTTTGACACGTTGCTTGGCAGTTGCATTGTTGTCAAGTGTCAATTGGATGGGAAAACTAATTGAAATTTAAACTGTCCAGCAGGGTAATGTCACGTGGCAAAGTGTAAACTAAAGTGTACACCATAGTGTACGTGTAGCGAGTTTCTTACCGATTGAAATTTGCTATTTATACACTGATTTTTGACATGTTGTTAGACATTTGCATTGTTACAAGTTTCAATTGGATGGGAAAGCTATTTTAAATTTGAAATGTCCAATAGTGTAACGTCACGTGGGAAAGTTTAAATTAAAGTGTACACCATAGTGTACATATAGTAAGGTCCTTACCGATTGAACATTGTAATTTGAACACTGATTTTTAACACGTTGTTTGACACTTACATTGTCATCAAGTGTCAATTGGATGGGAAAATGTTTGAAATTTAAAATGTCCAACAGGTAATGTCACATGGCAAAGTGTAAACTAAACTGTGCACGTTAGTGAACATTTAGCAAGGTCCTTACCGATTGAACTTTGCTATTTGTACACAGATTTTTTACACATTGTTTTACACTTGCATTGTTGTTAAGTGTCAATTGGATGGAAAAACTATGAGAATTTATAATGTCTAAAAGGGCAATGTCATGTGACAAAGTGTATACTAAAGTTGTGACGCCCCGAAGTTAAGCTTCGTGGGTCACGTACTAAACATAATAGCTTCTGCCTTTGGTACATGTAAATACTATTAAATAGAAGTATTACACGTTAGAAACTTATTTTTAATTTGGTAAAATATCTTTCATAAAATTTAATGGCCAGTAGAAGTGCATGTCGACATGAAATTATACTTTACATATACGGACTCGGCACTGCCACGGTTAGTTGGGGCAGCAAGTTCGACTATTTTTATAAAATTCATCCCAACTTCATTTTCTATGAAATTTGTGGCATTAGAAAGATAATTTCAAGTGGTTTTCTAGGTTAAAATATGAAAATTTTCCAAGATCATATGATATGGGCGTTTTCCTGAAAACAGTGAAGTATTGCATAGGAAATCCAGATTGACCCCTCGGCATTTAAAAATTTATATCTCAGGCTGTAGTTATTGAACTTGAGTGATTCCTGTGCCCTTATTTAAAAAACTCAAAGAGGAACGCAGAATTTTTTAGAGTCTCAAATGGATGTTTATAGAGTTGGAAATATCGTTTTGAAGTTGACCCAAAAATTGTTCCATTTCTGCCTTTTGTCACTTGCAAGGAGAAGTTTTTTTAAAAAATGTCTCTTAACGCAACATAGAAGATATAATTGCATGATTTACTTTTGGTACCATATTACATCATGTCTTATACATGTTTTTATACAATACCATAAGAAAACATATGGAAAGCAGTCGAATAAAACATGCAAAAACAAAACTTCGATGCAAAACAGCCTTGTCCCTAACCCATCATCGATTATGCCGACTGACTTCCACCAACTTCGCAATTATGGATCTGAAAATTTAGTATAGAATACTATGAGTATAAGGAATACTCAGTAAGATACCATGCTTGGATTTTATCATGTTAATACTATACAAAAGAATGCAATCAAACACATACTTGCACATTCCGGCTTGCCGGTACCCTTCGGACTTGTCCTAAGGCATAAATAGATATCTAACTTTGTGGACTTGTCCACCACATTCATATTATGGTTTTTCATGCATAGCTTAATCATATATATTACCATGAAATCATACCACTTAAACATAGAAAGTATCTTACAATAAAACTTGAAGAAATCTTGGTTGAAAATGAATTGAGAAATGCTAGGCTGGTCCTCTTCTTCCCTCATGTTTTCTGCCCTTTCTTAAATAAGTGATAAGTTGATTTTCATGTAAGAAAAATAAAGGACAGCAACACATCTATTTATAGGTGAGAAAAATGATTAATTTTGGGTGACTCTTCAAGAAATTCAACATGTGTAGGCTACATGGTTTCATTTTCTTAAATCCAAAACACCTCATGCATTAGTTAGCCACCTCATGGTTAAATTAAAACACCTCATGCATATATGTTTCAGCAATTTCTCGGCCAAGTGGAGAAACAATGTTTAACTTTAGTAATTAGGTGTAAAATGGACATTTATCCCAAGCCCCTAATTAACAAATTATTTGGAAAAACTTTTAATAAATCAACCAATGCAAAATTTAGCAACCATAAATAATTTTTGGCCATACTAAATTTTGAAAAGTTAAATTGCTATTCTAAAAATTAAATGAGCACAAAATTCGGAGTATTACATCAGTGTACACTATAGTGTACATGTAGCAAGGTCCTTACCAATAGAACATTACTATTTGTGCACAGATTTTTGACATGTTGTTTGGCAGTTGAAATGTTGTCAAGTGTCAATTGGATGGAAAAATTATTTGAAATTTAAACTGTCCAATAGTGTAGTGTCACGTGATAAAGTGTAAACTAAAGTGCAAACCATAGTGTACATGTCGTAGGGTTCTTATCGAATGAACTCTACTATTTGTACGTCGATTTTTGACACGTTGTTTGACACTTGCATTGTTGTCAAGTGTCAATTGGATGGGAAAACTGTTTCAAATTTAAACTGTCCAACAGAGTAATGTTACGTGGCAAAGTGTAAACTGAAGTGTACACCATAGGGTACATGCAGCTAGGTTCTTACCGATTGAACTTTGCTATATGTACACAGATATTTGACACGTTGTTTGACACTTGCATTGTTGTCAAGTGTCAATTGGATGGGAAACTGTTTGAAATTTAAACTGTCCAACAGGGTAATGTCAAGTGGAAAAGTGTAAACTAAAGTGTAAACCTTAGTATACATGTCACAAGTTTCTTCTCGGTTAAACTTTGCTATTTGTACACCGATATGTGACACGTTGTTTGACACTTGCATTGTTGTCAAGTGTCAATTGGATGGAAAAATTGTTATAAATTTAAACTGTCCAACAAGGTAATGTTACGTGGCAAAGTGTAAGCTAAAGTATACACCATAGCGTACATGTAGCAAGGGTCTTACCAATTGAACTTTGTTATTTGTACACCGACTTTTGACCCGTTGTTTGACACTCGCATTGTTGTCAAGTTTCAATTGGATGGGAAAATTGTTTGAAATTTAAACTATCCAACGGGGCAATGTCACAAGGCAAAGTGTAAACTAAAATGCACACCATAGTGTACATGGAGCGAGGTTCTTACCGATTGAACTTTGCTATATGTACACGGAGTTTTGACAAGTTGTTTGACCCTTGCATTGTTGTCAAGTTTCAATTGGACAGGAAAACTGCTATTTGTACAATGATTTTTGACAAGTTCTTTGACACTTGCATTGTCGTCAAGTGTCAATTGGATGGAAAAAATGCTTGAAATTTAAACTGTCCAATCGGGTAATATCAGGTGCCAAAGTATAAACTAAAGTGTACACCATAGTGTACATGTAGCAAGGTTCTGACCGATTAAACTTAGCTATTTGTGCTCTGATTTTTGTCACGTTGTTTGACTCTTGCATTGTTGTCAATGTCAATTGGATGGGAAAACTGTTTAAAATTTAAATTATCCAACAGGGTAATGTCACGTGACAAAGTGTAAACTAAAGTGTACACCATAGTGTACACGTAGCAAGGTTCTTACTAATTGAACTTTGCTATTTGTACCCCGATTTTTGACACATTGTTTGATGCTTGCATTGTTGTCAAGTGTCAATTGGATGGGAAACTGTTTCAAATTTAAACTATCCAATGGGGCAATGTCACATGGCAAAGTGTAAACTAAAGTATACACCATGGTGTACATGGAGCAAGGTTTTTACCGATTGAACTTTGCAATTTGTACACAGATTTTTGACACGTTGTTTGACACTTGCATTGTTTCCAAGTGTCAATTGGATGGGAAAACTGTTTGAAATTTGAACTATCGGGCTGGGTAATGTAACGTGACAAAGTGTAAACTAAAGTGTACACCCTAGTGTACATGTAGCAAGATTCTTACCGATTGAACTTTGTTATTGGTACACCAATTTTTGACACGTTGTTTGACACTTGCATTGTTGTCAAGTGTCAATTGAATGGGAAAACTATTTGAGATTCAAACTGTCCAATAGGGTAATGTCACGTAGCAATGTGTAAACTAAAGTGTACACCATAGTGTACATGTAGCAAGGTTCTTACCGATTGAACGTTGCTTTTTGTACATCGATTATTGGCACGTCGTTTAACAATTGCATTGTTGTCAATTGTCCATTAGATGAGAAAAATGTTTGAAATTTAAACTGTCCAACAGGGTAATGTCACGTGGCAATGTTTAAACTAAAGTGTACACCATAGTGTACATGTAGCAAGGTCCTTACCGATTGAACATTGCAATTTGTACACTGATTTTTAACACGTTGTTTGACACTTGCATTCTTGTCAAGTGTTAATTGGATGGGAAAACTATTTAAAATTTAAAGTATCCAACAGGATAATGTCACATGGCAAAGTGTAAATTAAACTGTACACCTTAGTGAACATGTTGCAAGGTCCTTACCGATTGAACTTTGCAATTTGTACACAGATTTTTTACACGTTGTTTTACACTTGCATTGTTTTCAAGTGTTAATTGGATGGGAAAACTGTGAGAAATTTGTAATGTCTAAAAGGGTAATGTCACGTGACAAAGTGTATACTAAAATGTACACTATAGTGTACATGTAGCAAGGTCCTTACCGATAGAACATTACTATTTGTGCACTAATTTTTCACTTGTTGTTTGGCAGTTGAAATGTTGTCAAGTGTCAATTGGATGGAAAAATTGTTTGAAATTTAAACTGTCCAACAGTGTACATGTTACAAGGTTCTTATTGATTGAACTCTGCTATTTGTACACTGATTTTTGACACGTTGTTTGACACTTGCACTATTGTCAAGTTTCAATTGGATGGAAAAACTGTTTGAAATTTAAAGTGACCAACAGGGTAATGTCACGTGGTAAAGTGTAAACCATACGACACATGCAGCAAGGTCCTTACCGATTGAATATTGCTATATGTACACAGATATTTGACACGTTGTTTGACGCTTACATTGTTGTCAAGTGTCAATTGGATGTGAAAACTTCTATTTGTACACCGATTTTTGACACGTCGTTTGACACTTCCATTGTTGTCAAGTATCAATTGGATGGGAAAACTATTTGAAATTTAAACTGTCCAATGGGGTAATGTCACGTGGCAAAATGTAAACTAAAGTGTACACCATAATGTACATGTAGCAAGGTTCTTATGGATTGAACTTTGCTATTTGTACACTAATTTTTAACACATTGTTTGGCACTTGCATTGTTGTGAAGTGTCAATTGGATGGGAAAATAGTTTGAAATCTAAATTGTCCAGCAAGGCAATGTCACGTGGTAAAGTGTAAACTAAAGTGTACACTATCTGTACATGTTGCAAGGTTCTTACCAGTTGAACATTGCTATTTGTACACTGGATTTTGACACATTGTTTGACACTTGCATTGTTGTCAAGTTTCAACTGGATGAGAAAACTGTTCGAAATTTAAACTTTCGAACGGGGCAATGTCACAAGGAAAAGTGTAAACTAAATTGTGCACCATAGTGTACATTTAGTAAGGTTCATACTGATTGAACTTTGATATTTGTACACTGACTTTTGACACGTTATTTGACCCTTACATTTTTGTCAAGTTTTAATTGGACGGGAAAACTGCTATTTGTATAATGATTTTTGACAAGTTGTTTGATAGTTGCATTGTCGTCAAGTGTCAATTGGATGGAAAAAATGTTTGAAATTTAAACTGTCAAATCAGGTAATGTCAGGTGGCAAAGTGTACGCCGTAGTGTACATGTAGCAAGGTTCTTACCGATTAAACTTAGCTATTTGTACTCTGATTTTGGACACGTTGTTTTACACTTACATTGTTGTCAAGTGTCAATTGGTTGGGAAAAGAGTTTGAAATTTAGACTATCCAACAGAGTAATGTCACGTGGAAAAGTGTAAACTGAAGTGTACACCATAGTGTACATGTAGCAAGGTTCCTACCGATTGAACATTGCTATTCGTACCCCGATTTTTGACACGTTGTTTGATACTTGCATTATTGTCAAGTGTCAATTGGATGGAAAAACTGTTGCAAATTTAAACTGTCCAGTGGGTTAATGTCACGTGGCAAAGTGTAAACTAAAGTATACACCATGATGTACATAGAGCAAGGTTTTTACCGATTCATTTTTGCTATTTGTGCACTGATTTTTGATACGTTGTTTGACACTTGCATTGTTGTCATGTGTTAATTGGATGGGAAAACTGTTTCAAATTTAAACTGACCGGGAAGGTAATGTCACGTAGCAAAATGTAAACTAAAGTATATACCCTAGTGTACATGTAACAAGGTTCTTACCGATTGAACTTTGCTATTTGTACACCAATTTTTGGCACATTGTTTAACGCTTGCATTGTTGTTGATTGTCCATTTGGATGGGAAAACTGTTTGAAATGTAAACTGTCCAGCAGGGTAATGTCACGTGGCATAGTGTAAACTAAAGTGTACACCATAGTGTACATGTAGCAAGGTTCTTATCGATTGAACTTTGCTATTTGTACACTGATTTTTTTGACACGTTGTTTGACAGTTGCATTGTTTTCAAGTTTCAATTGGACGGGAAAACTACTATTTGTACAATGATTTTTGACAAGTCGTTTGACACTTGCATTGTTGTCAAGTGTCAATTGGATGGAAAAAATGTTTGAAATTTAAACTGTCCAGCTGGGTAATATCCGATGGCAAAGTGTAAACTAAAGTGTACACCATAGTGTACATGTAGCAAAGTTCTTACCGATTAAACTTAGCTATTTGTACTCTGATTTTTGACATGTTGTTTGACACTTGCATTGTTGTCAAGTGTCAATTGATGGGAAAACTGCTATTTGTTCTGTGATTTTTGACACATTGTTTGACTCTTGCATTGTTGTCAAGTTTGAAGTGGACAGGAAAATTGCTTGATATTTAAACTGTCCAACAAGATAGTGTCACGTGGCAAAGAGTAAACTAAAGTGTACACCACTGTCTACATGTCACAACTTTCTAACTGATTGAACTTTGCTAGTTGTACACTGATTTTGGAAACGTTGTTTCACACTTGCGTTGTTGTCAAGTGTCCATTGGATTGGAAAATTGTTTGAAATTTAAACTGTCCAATAGGCTAATGTCACGTGGTAAAGTGTAAATTAAAGTGTACACCATAGTGTACAAGTAGAAAGGTTCTCACAGATTGAACTTTTCTATTTGCACACTGACTTTGACACGTTGTTTGACACTTGAATTGTTGTCAAGTGTGAAGTGGATGGGAAAATTGTTTGAAATTTAAACTGTCCAACTGGGTAATGTCATGTGGTAAAGTGTAAAGTAACGTGTACACCATAGTGTACATGTGATAAGGTTCTTACCGATTGAACTTTGCTATTTGTACACTGATTTTTGACATGTTGTTTGACACTTGCATTGCTGTCAAGTTCAATTTGGATAGGAAAACTGATTGAAATTTAAACTGTCAAACAGGGTAGTGTCACATGGCAAAGTGTAAAACTAAAGTGTACACCATTGTGTACATGTCGCAAGGTTTTTACCGAATGAACTCTGCTGTTTGTACACTGATTTTCGACACGTTTTTTGACACTTGCATTGTTGTAAAGTGTTAATTAGATAGGAAAACTGTTTGAAATTTAAACTGTCCAGCAGGGCAATGTCACGTGGCAAATTTGCTATTTGTACACTGATTTTCGACACGTTTTTTGACACCTGCATTGTTGTAAAGTGTTAATTAGATAGGAAAACTGTTTGAAATTTAAACTGTCCAGCAGGGCAATGTCACGTGGCAATGTTTAAATTAAAGTGTACACGATAGTGTACATGTAGCAAGGTTTTTACCAATTGAACTTTGCTATTTGTACACTGATTTTGGACACTTTGATCGACACTTGCATTGTTGTCAAGTGTCCATTGGATGGGAAACCTGCTATTTGTACATTGATTTTTGACACGTTGTTTGTCACTTGCTTTGTTGTCAAGTGTCAATAGGATGGGAAAACTATTTGACATTTAAACTGTCCAACTGGATAATGTCACGCGGCAAAGTGTCAACCAAAGTGTACACCATATTGTACATGTAGTAATGTTTTTATCGATTGAACTTTGCTATTTACACACTGATTTTCGACACGTTGTTTGACACTTGCATTGTTGTCAAGTGTCAATTGGATGAAAAAACTGTTTGAAATTTAAACCGTCCAATAGGGTACGCAGCAAAGTGTAAACTAAATTGTACATCATAGTGTACATGTAGCAAAATTCTTGCCGATTGAACTTTGCCATTTGTACACTAATTTTTGACACATTGTTTGACACTTGCATTGTTGTCAAGTTTCAATTGGACAGGAAAATTTCTATTTGTACATTGATTTTTGACACGTTGCTTGACACTTGCATTGTCGTCAAGTGTCAATTGGATGGGAAAACTGTTTAAAATTTAAACTTTCCAACTGGGTAATGTTAGGTGGCAATGTGTAAACTACAGTGTACACCATAGTGTACATGTAGTAAGGTTCTTACAGATTATACTTTGCTATTTGTACACTAATTTTTGACAAGTTATTTGACACTTGCATTGTTGTCAAGTGTCAATTGGATGGGAAACCTATTTGACATTTAAACTGTCCAACTAGGTAATGTCACGTGGCAAAGCGTAAACTAAAGTGTACACCACAGTGTACATGTGGCATCGTTCTTACCGATTGAACTTTGCTATCTGTAAACTGATTTTGGACACGTTGTTTAACACTTGAAATGTAATCAAGTGTCAATTGGATGGAAATTTTTTTTTGAAATTTAAACAGTCCAACAGGGTAATGTCACGTGGCAAAGTGTAAACCAAAGTGTACACCATAGTGTACATGTAGTAAGGTTTTTACTGATTGAACTTTGTTATTTGTACACTGATTTTTGACACTTGCATTGTTGTCAAGTGTCAATTTGATTGGAAAATTGTTTGAAATTTAAATTGTCCAATAGGGTAATGTCATGTGGCACAGTGTAAACTAAAGTGTACACCATAGTATACATGTAGCAAAGTCCTTACCGATTGAATTTTGCGATTTGTAGACATATTTATGACACGTTGTTCGACACTTGCATTGTTGTCAAGTTTCAATTGGATGGGAAAACCGTTTGAAATTAATTTGTCTAACACGCTAATGTCACGTGGTAAAGTTCAAACTAAAGTGTACACCATAGTGTACATGTAGCAAAGTTCTTACATATTGAATTTTACTATTTGTACACTAATTTTTGACACGTTGTTTGACTCTTGCATTATTGTCAAGTGTCAATTGGATGGGAAGACTTCGAAATTAAAGATGTCCAATCAGGTAATGACATGTGACAAAGTGTAAACTAAAGTGTACACCATAGTGTACATGTCGCAAGGTTCTTATCAATTGAACTTTACTATTCGTACACTGATTTTGACACGCTGTTTAACACTTGCATTATTATCAGGTGTTAATTGGATTGGAAAACTGTTTGAAATTTAAAATATCCAATAGGATAATGTGACGTGGCACCGTGTAAACTAAAGTGTACACCACAGTATAGATGTAGCAAGGTCCTTTCCAATTGAATTTTGCTATTTGTACACTGACTTTTGACACGTTGTTTGACACTTGCATTGTTGTCAAGTGTCAAATGGATGGGAAAACTATTTGAAATTTAAACTTTCCAACAGGGTAATGTCACGTGGGAAAGTGTAGACTAAAGTATGTACACCATTATCTACTTGTCGCAAGGTTCTTATCGATTAAAATTTGTTATTTGTACACTAATTTTGGACACGTTGTTTGATACTTGCATTGTTGTCAAGCGTCAATTGGATTGAGAAAATTGTTTGAAATTTAAATTGTCCAACAGGGCAATGTCACGTGGCAAAGTGTAAACCATAGTGTACATAAAGCAAGGTTCTTACCGATTGAACTTTGCTATTTGTACACTAATTTTGGACACATTGTTTGACACTTGCATTGTTGTCAAGTGTCAATTGGATGGAAAAACCACTTAAATTTAAACTGTCCAATAGGGTAATGTCATGTGGTAAAGTGAAAACTAAAGTGTACACAATAGTGTACATGTAGCAAGGTTCTTACAGATTGAACTTTGCTATTTGTACACTCATTTTGGACAATTTATTTGAAACATGCATTACTATCAAGTGTCAATTGGATGGGAAAATAGTTTGAAATTTAAATAGTCCAATAGGGTAATGTCATTTGGCAAAGTGTAAACTAAAGTGTACACCATAGTGTACATGTAGCAAGGTTCGTACCGATTCAACTTTGCTGGTTGTACACTGATTTTCAACACGTTGTTTGAGACTTGCATTGTTGTCAAGTGTCAATTGGATGGAAAATCTATTTGAAATTGAAATTGTCCAATAGGGTAATGTCACGTGGCAAAGTGTAAACCAAAGTGTACACCATGGTGTACATGTATCAAGGTTTTTACCGATTGAACTTTGCTATTTTTACACTGATTTTTGAAATGTTGCTTGACACTTGCATTGTTGTCAAGTGTCAATTGGATGGGAAAACTATTTAAAATTTAAACTGTCCAACGGGGTAATGTCACATGGCAAAGTGTAAATTAAAGTGTACACCATAGTGTACATGTAGCAAGGTTCTTATCGATTGAACTTTGCTACTTCTACACTAATTTTGGACACTTTGATTGACACTTCCATTGTTGTCAAGTGTCAATTGGATGGGAAACTTGTTTGAAATTTAAACTGTCCAACAGGGTAGTGTCACGTGACAAAGTATAAACTAAGGTGTACACCATTGTGTACATGACGCAAGGTTCTTATCGATTGAACTTTGCTATTTGTATACTAATTTTGGACACATTGTTTGACATTTGTATTGTTGTCAAGTATCAATCGGATGGAAATACTACTTGAAATTTAAACTGTTCAACAAAGTAATGTCACGTGACAAAGTGTAAACTAAAGTGTAAACTATAGTGTACATGTATTAATGTTCTTACCGATTGAACTTTGTTATTTGTACACTAATTTTGGACACGTTGTTTAACACTTGCATTATTGTCAAGTGTCAATTGGATATGAAAACTATTTGAAATTTAAATTGTCCAATAGGGTAATGTCATGTGGTAAAGTGTAAACCATAGTGTACACGTAGCAAGGTTCTTACAGATTGAATTTTTCTATTTGGACACTGATTTTGGACATGTTATTTGAAACCTGCATTGTTGTTAAGTGCCAACTGGATGAAAAAACTGTTTGAAATTTAAATTCTCCAACAGGGTACGCAGCAAAGTGTAAACTAAAGTGTACATCACAGTGCACATGTTGCAAGGTTCTTATTGATTGAACTTTGCTATTTGTAA
Organism: Olea europaea var. sylvestris; assembly: GCF_002742605.1. NCBI lineage: Eukaryota > Viridiplantae > Streptophyta > Magnoliopsida > Lamiales > Oleaceae > Olea > Olea europaea. Next base: position 581,546 of record NW_019265079.1, read on the forward strand.
ATAGATTTTGGACAGGTTGTTCGACACTTACATTGTAGTCAAGTGTCAATTGTATGGGAAAAATTGTTTGAAATTTAAACTTTCCAACAGGGTAATGTCACGTGGCATAGTGTAAACTAAAGTTTACACCATAGTGTACATGTAGTGAGGTTCTTACATGTAGTGAGGTTCTTACAGATTGAACATTGCTATTTGTACGCTGATTTTGGACACATTTTTGAAATCTGCATTGTTGTCAAGTGTCAATTGGATGGGAAAGCAGTTTGAAATTTAAACTATCCAATAGGGCAATGTCACGTGGTAAAGTGCAAACTAAAGTGTACACCATAGTGTACATGTAGCAAGGTTCGTATCGATTGAACTTAGCTATTTGTACATTGATTTTTGACATGTTGTTTGACACTTGCATTGTTATCAAGTGTCAATTAAATGGAAGATCTGTTTGAAATTGAAACAGTCCAATAGGGTAATGTCATGTGGCTAAGTGTAAACGAAAGTGTACACCATAGTGTACATGTAGCAAGGTTCTTACCGGTTTAACTTTTCCATTTGTACACTGATTTTTAACACATTGTTTGATACTTGCATTGTTGTCAAGTGTGAAGTGGATGGAAAAACTATTTGAAATTTAAACTATCCAATAGGGTAATGTCACGTGGTAAAGCGTGAACTAAAATGTACACCATAGTGTACATGTAGGAAGATCCTTACCGATTGAATTTTACTATTTGTACCCTGATTTTTGACATGTTGTTTGACACTTAAATTGTTGTCAAGTGTTAATTGGATGGGAATACCATTTGAAATTTATACTACCTAACAAGGTAATGTCACGTGGCAAAGTGTAAATTAAAGTGTGCACCATAGTGTACACGTAGCAAGGTCCTTACTGATTGAACATTGCTATTTGCACACTGATTTTTGATACGTTGTTTGACACTTGCATTGTCGTCAAGTGTCAATTGGATGGGAAAACAATTTGAAATTTTTGAAATTTAAACTGTCCAATAGGGTAATGTCACGGGGCAAAGTGTAAACTAAAATGTATACACCATAGTGTACATGTAGCAACATTCTTACCCATTGAACTTTGCTATTTGCACACAGATTTTTGACACATTGTTCGACACTTGCATTGTTGTCAAGTGTCAATTGAATGGGAAAACTGTTTGAAATTTAAACTGTCCAACAGGGTAATGTTACGTGGCAAAGTGTAAACTAAAGTGTACACCACAGTGTACACATAGCAAGGTCCCTACCGATTGAACTTTCCTATTTGTACATTGATTTTTGACACGTTGTTTGATACTTACATTGTTGTCAAGTGTCAATTGGATGGGAAAACTGTTATAATCTTGCTATTCGTACACTAATTTTTGACACGTTATTTGACAATTACATTGTTGTCAAGTGTCAATTGGATGGGAAAACTGTTATAATCTTGCTATTCGTACACTAATTTTTGACACGTTATTTGACAATTACATTGTTGTCAAGTGTCAATTGGATTAGAAAAATATTTGAAATTTAAACTGTCCAATAGGGTAATGTCACGTGACAAAGTCTAAATTAAAGTGTACACAATAGTGTAGATGTAGCAAGGTCCTTATTGATTGAATTTTGCTATTTGTACACTAATTTTTGACATGTTGTTTGACACATACGTTGTTGTCAAGTGTCAATTAGATGGGAAAATTGTTTGAAATTTATACTGTCTAATAAGGTAATGTCACGTGAGAAAGTGTAAAGTGTGGTGTACACCATAGTGTACACGTAGAGGGTCCTTACTTATTGAACATTGCTATTTGTACACTGATTTTTGACACATTGTTTGACACTTACATTGTTGTCAAGTGTCAATTGGATGGGAAAACTATTTGAAATTTAAACTATCCAATAAGGTAATGTCACGTGGCAAAGCGTAAACTAAAGTGTACACCACAGTGTACATGTAGCACGGTCCCTACTGATAAAACCTTGCTATTTGTACACTAATTTTTGACATATTGTTTGACACTAGTATTGTTGTCAAGTGTCAATTGAATGAGAAAACTATTTGAAATTTAAACTGTCCAACAGGGTAATGTGATGTGGAAAAGTATAAACTAAAGTGTACACCATAGCTTACATGTGGCAAGGTCCTTACCGATTGAACTTTGCTATTTGTACAATGGTTTTGGACACGTTGTTTGACCCTTGCAATGTTCTAAATTGTTAATTGGATGAGAAAACTATTTGAAATTTAAACTGTCCAACCGGGTAATGTCACGTGGTAAAGTGTAAACAAATGTGTACACCATTGTGTGCATATAGCAAGGCCCTTACCGATTGAAGTTTGTCATTTGTACACTGATTTTTGACATGTTGTTTTACACTTACATTGTTGTCAAGTGTCAATTGGATGGGAAAACTGTTTGAAATTTAAATTGTCCAATAGGGTATGTCTCGCAGCAAAGTGTAAAGTAAAGTGTACACCATAGTGTACATATAGTAAGGTCTTTACCGATTGAACTTTGCTATTTGTATACTAATTTTGGACAGGTTGTTCGACACTTGCATTGTAGTTAAGTTTGAAGTGGATGGGGAAACTGTTTGAAATTTAAACTGTCCAACAAGTTAATGTCACGTGGCAAAGTGTAAACAAAAGTGTACATCACAGTTCACATGTAGCAAGGTTCTTACTGATGGAACGTTGCTATTTGCAAACTGATTTTGGACACGTAGTTTGACACTTGAATTTTAGTCAAGTGTCAATTGGATGGGAAAAATTGTTTGAAATTTAAACTGTCCAACAAGGTAATGTTACGTGGCAAAGTGTAAACTAAAGTGTACACCATAGTGTACATATAGCAAGGTACCTACAAATTGAACTTTGCTATTTGTACACTGATTTTGGACACATTTTTGAAACATGCATTGTTGTCAAGTGTCAATTGGATGGGAAAATAGTTTGAAATTTAAACTATCCAACAGGGTAATGTCACGTGGCAAAGTGCAAGCTAAAGTGTACACCATAGTGTACATGTAGCAAGGTTTGTACCGATTGAACTTTGCTAAATGTACACTGATTTTTGACACGTTGTTTGACATTTGCATTGTTTTCAAGTGTCAATTGGATGGAAAATCTGTTTGAAATTGAAACTATCCAATAGGGTAATGTCACGTGGCAAAGTGTAAACTAAAGTGTACTCCATTGCGTGCATGTAGCAAGGTCCTTACTGATTGAAGTTCGCTATTTGTACATTGATTTTTGACACGTTGCTTGACACTTACGTTGTTGTCAAGTGTCAACTGGATGGAAAAATAGTTTGAAATTTAAATTTTCCAACAAGGTAATGTCACTTGGCAAAGTGTAAACTAAAGTGTACACCGTAGTATACATGTAGCAAGACCGATTCAACTTTGCAGTTGTTACACTGATTTTCGACATGTTGTTTGACACTTGCACCATTGTCAAGTATCAATTGGATGGAAAATCTATTTGAAATTGAAATTGTCCAATAGGGTAATGTCACATAGCAAAGTGTAAACCAAAGTATACACCATAGTGTACATATAGCAAGGTTTTTACCGATTGAACTTTGCTATTTGTACACTAATTTTTTACGCAATGCTTGACACTTGCATTGTTGTCAAGTGTCAGTTGGATGGAAAAACTATTTGAAATTTAACCTGTCCAATAGGGTAATGTCACATGGCAAAGTGTAAACTAAAGTGTACACAATAGTGTACATGTAGCAAGGTTCTTACCGATTGAACTTTGCTATTTGTACACTGATTTTAGACTCTCTAATTGACACTTCCATTGTTGTCAAGTGTTAATTGGATGGAAATTTAAGCTGTCCAATAGGGCAATGTCTCGTGGCAAAGTGTAAACTAAGGCGTACACCATTGTGTACATGACGCAAGGTTCTTACCGATTGAACTTTGCTATTTGTACACTAATTTACGACACGTTGCTTGACACTTGCATTGTTTTCATGTGTCAATTGGATGGAAAACTGTTTGAAATTTAAATTATCCAACAGGGTAATGTCACGTGACAAAGTATAAACTAAAGTGTAAACCATAGTGTACATGTAGCAAGGTTCTTACCGATTGAACATTGCTATTTCTACACTGACTTTAGACACGTTGTTTAACTTTTACATTGTTGTCAAGTGTCAATTCGATGGGAAAACCATTTGAAATTTAAACTGTTCAATAGGGTAAGTCACGTGGCAAAGTGTAAACTAAAGTGTACACTACAGTGTACATGTAGCAAGGTTCTTACATATTGAATTTTGCTATTTGTACACTAATTTTGGACACGTTATTTTAAACCTGCATTGTTGTCAATTCGATTGAAAATATGTTTGAAATTGAAACTGTCCAAAAGGGTAATGTCAAGTGGCAAAGTGTAAACAAAAGTGCACACCATAGTGTACATGTAACAAGTTTTTTTACCAATTGAACTTTGCTATTTGTACACTAATTTTTAACACGTTGCTTGACACTTGCATTGTTGTTAAGTGTGCATTGGATGGGAAAATTGTTCGAAATTTAAAATGTCCAACAAGGTTATAACATCCCGAAAATTTTAGAATAAAAACATATTTGTTTTATATGTTATATTTCAAAAGTTGAGGGACTAAGATGCAATATATTTTAAATTGTTATATTTTGAGGCAAATAATTAAATTTTGGTAGAGTGAGAGTAAGTATATCAATATTGTACTCGTTTGATAACTTGTAATTAATTATGCATTTTAGGCTCGAGAAAAAAATTAATTTGAATAAGTTATGGCCAAGATTTTATAGTTCTAAAGTTTTAAGCTTTGGTGTTAATGAAAATGGTAAGTAATATTATTTTAAATAAGATGTGTAGCCACGTGTGCATTTGATTAGGATTAGTCTTCTTTGGTACAATAGATTACGTTAATTGAAGTTATGGTGGAGTTTTAAAACCTTAGTTATAATTAATCTAATTCTAGTGTTTAAATCCTAATGTTGTTTTACTTGGCCAAATCCAGTTTTATGTTTAGAATAAATTAAGTTAAAGAGATCAAAGATT